>NW_008705599.1:18900-119880 GCF_000186865.1 Aureococcus anophagefferens
AGTCCATCGAGATGATCGCCGCGGGCATGGACTTCAACGTCACGCCCATGTACTAGGCGCCCACCCTCCCCGCCCCCCCCGCGGTCTAGATAAGCCCGGGACCGTCCTAGGGGGCCTTGCGCCGCGCGAGGTCCAGCGCGCCCGTGAGGAGCGTCTCGAACGCGTCCCCGGGGACGTCGTCGACGGCGTACTGGAGCCGGTGCGCGCCGTCGGCGAGGGCCCGCTGCATGCGCGCCACGTCGTCCGCCGGGATCTTCCGCAGCGCCGCGACGGCGTCGAAGTCGCCCGCGACGTAGCGCGACTCCGAGAGCGCGACGACGGCGCCCGGCGGCACGAACCAGGGCGCGACGCGCGCGTTGTAGCGCCCGAAGACCACGGGGATGCAGCCCGCGAGCATGGCGTCGTAGAAGCCCTTGCGGTAGGGGCTGTCGCCGCCCGGCTCGAAGCAGAACGTCGCCGGGTAGTGCGTCGCCGCCGTGCCGCAGAAGCCCGCGTGGAGCCGCGACGCCGTCGGGTCGTGGACGCGGCAGTCCGGCGCGCTCTCGCAGTCCCGGGCGAGCCGCGTGCGCGCGCGCGCGTAGGAGCCGTTGTTCGCGCCCTCGAGGCCGTCGTGGGGCGTGCCGACGTAGGCCGCGAGGACCGACGCGTGGCGGCCGGGCACGTCACCCCAGGGCGGCGGTCCCGTGTCGTTCGTCGACGCGTGGATGCAGGACGAGTAGGGCACGGAGACGAGGCCCGGGTAGTCGCCCGTGGGCTCCGTGGCGTCGATCTTCGGGTGCATGGACTCGGCCGCCGCGTCGTCGTCGAAGTCGTCGGGCCCGTACTTGTGGCCCGGCCGCCGGCCCCGCTGGTAGGCGTCGGACACGGCGAAGCGCATGGCGCGCCGCAGGAGGCCCCGGGGCCGCCGCCACCAGGCGTCGCAGCCGCGCGTGACGACCGCGTGGCCCTTGCTCACGACGAAGAGGTGGCGGTGCGCGTTCGCCTCGTCGAGGTACTTCGGGCGCGCGGCGACGCGCTGGGCCGCGGCGTCGGCGCAGGACCGCTGCCAGTGCGCGGCGACGGAGCCCTTGGGCACCGCCGGGTACGTCGGCACGAGGAACAGGTCCGCGTCCGCCGGGTCCGCGACGCGCGGGCACCGCGCGCTCGTCGCCAGCCGCCAGAGCAGGATCGCGCCCATGGCCTGCTGCTCCGAGCGCCGCTCCTGCGGCACGCCGCGGTCGCAGGGCAGCCCGAAGATCTCGTCCCGACCGAGCGTGTGGAGCTCGTCGAGGGGCACGCGGAAGTTCCAGAGCTCGGGCGCGTCGTAGACGTAGACTTTCGGGCAGCCGCTCTCCGCGAGCGGCTTCCAGGCCCGCGCGGCGCGCACCAGCAGCAGCGCCAGGGCGAGCATCGTAGGCGCGCGCGCGTGTGCCGAGCGCTGGTCGTGTTGCGAGCTAGTAATATCCAGCGTCGCGAGGATGCCCCATGCTCTCGAATTTTTTCATATTTTAATTCCGACACCTCAATCAAATTATTTACACCCTGACGAACCAATGCCGCTGAGATACAGCTCACAGCCAAAACGCGCTCGTCCGGAATCCGGACCAGAATGCGGGGTAAATTTTGACCTTTGGCTCCGAGCCACCAAACTTTTGGAAACCTGAAAACCTCATCATTGCTACGAGCTGCGCCACAGCCTGATTGCGCTCCGTCAGGGTGTACATGTACGCGATGGGCTGCCTCTCTGGGCTGCCTCATATGGCCCTCGTCGACGTCGTTGACGCGCGCGCCGTGGACCGCCTCGGCTAGGAGCCTCGTGCGCGGGCGCGCGCCGTGACCTGGAACTGGTGACGAGTGTCGCTGGCGCACGACGCGCCGAAGACCGCGCCGATGGCGCTTCGCTTCGCCGCGCTGCTGCTGCTGCTCGGCGCCCGCGCCCAGCAGCCCTTCCTCGCGCAGCAAACGCAGCCCTTTCTCGTCGTCGCCACGCAGCGCACGGGCAGCAAGTGGGTCATGCAGTCGCTGCGGCAGCAGACCTGCGACGTCGCCGCGTTCGACGAGATCTACCTCTCGCGCGGCTGGTGCCTCGACGGACCCGCGAAAAAGGCCGCGGGCTGGAAGTCGGACCGGACGCCCTGCCACCGCGACCTGGGCCTCGAGTTGAACAGCCTCGAGGCGCTTTTTGATGATGCCGTTGCGCCGGATCCCAGGCTCTTCGCGACGGACCACGCGAGGAAGTGGGCCGCGGTCTACAACCGGACGCGCGACACCCGCCAGAACTTCGCCTACGGCTTCAAGTGGATGGTCAACCAGGGCATGGACGAGCTCTGGGGGCCGCTGCTCGCGACGGCGCGCGCGCGGCGCCTGCGGGTCGTGTTCCTCTACCGCCGCGACCTGCTCCGCATGCTCGTGTCCATCGCGCACAACAAGCGGCAGTTCGACGCGCACCCGAAGGACGAGGCCGGCCTCGCGTCCATCCGGAGCGCGAAGATCCCGCTGCCCCAGGGCCGGGCGCTGCTCTCGCACCTCGACGAGCTCGCGTCGCACTTCGAGGCCATGGACTTCTACCGGGGCCAGGCGGCCGCGCTCGGCGTCGAGACCCTGAAGGTCGTCTACGAGGACGTCGTCGACGACGCGGCCCACTGGTTCCACAAGGCCTGGAGATTTCTGACGCGCGGCCTCGACCGGAGCGCGTCGACCTGCGACGCCAAGGCGCCCGCGACGGGCAACGACACGATGCTCATCCACAAGGACGCGCCGCGCGCCTACGTGTCCAACTGGCCCAGCGTGAGGGCGACTCTCTCGCGGTCGCCGAAGTACGCCTACCTCGTCGCCGACGACGTCGAGCCGACGCCCGCGCCGTCGCCCGCGCCGACGCCCGCGCCGTCGCCGCGGCCGCCGCCGCCGCGGGCGGGTCTGAAGGCGTCCTTCGTCCTCGGCCAGCAGGCGCGGTTAGGCGGGTGGCGATAACGTGCATCTGGTGGTTGTAGGATTGTGGGGGAGGCTCGATACAGTATTTATGCTTTGCGATCGCTCATTTTTTGACAATTCTGTGGCAAAAAAATCTGCATCCTCGTTTTTCAACGCGGCGCCCGAGCCTCCCCTGCGAACCCTGGATAGAGCTTCAAGTCGAGACACTATGCCCAGCTTCCGGCTCACAAAAAATATGCCCATCGCCACGGCAACGGTGCTCGACGGCTCTCAATTCGTCGCTGCCGCCCCCATCGCCACGGTCCTCGGCGTGCAGCGCGTTGAGTCGCCGCTTTTAGCCGACCTTGTCGCCTCGGAGATCGCGTACGTGCGCGGGGACGGGACGATGTTCGGCGTCGCGGCGACGGATGCTGTAATCCAAGTCTTCGCGATGGACGCGGCGCGGTTCGCGATGGCGAACGAAGCGAAGCGAAGCGTCCACCTTTGGGCCGGCAATCCCGGCACGCTGACCGCGGGCTTTTCAGTGCTCCAGTTACTGCTCTGCACACCGCCGTGGACGATCCACACGATTGTCTTTCCGTGCACCTGGATTCCGTGCCTCGTGGGCAACTCCTGCACACCGCACGAGGACGCGCCCTTCCCGGACCGCGCGGCGCGGGCGCTGATCCTCACGGAATACGGCGTCGTCGCCGACGGCGCGGCGACGGGCGCGGCGACGTCGGCGATCGCCTGGGACGGCTTCGACGTCGACGCTGTCGCCCTCACGCGCTACGACGACGACGATGAGTCGCGATGCACGGGCGTCTGCGGCGAGCGCGGCATCTTCGACGACCCGCTGTCGTGCGCGCTCGGGTGCGGGGTCATGATACCGTGCTGCGCGTTCACCTGCGTCCAACCGCATGCGCCGGGCCTCTATCGCCTGCGTATCGAGAGCACGGCGACGACGACGACGGGACGGGGGAAGAAGAAGCGCACGCGGCCCACGGCGACGGTCGACCTCTTCGCGCTCGCCGGGTCGCCGGACGCCGTCGTCGCCGCGCTGCGGCGGGGAGCAGCTTCCGCCCGCGCGCCCCCGGCCGCGACGATGCACGACCGCGACTAGGACTCGGCGTCGTCCGAGTAGGCCGCGCCGCTCGAGACGGTGTCGTGCCGCGTCTCCTAGGAAGCAAGTGCTACCGCAGCCCCTAGCGCGACTCGGGCAGGGACGTCGGGTGGCTCCGCCAGCTCGACGGGCAGGAGTCGACGACGCCGCGCTTGTAGTAGGCGGCGATCTTGCGCTGGGCGATGTCGTCGCCCGCGAGCGCGGCCTCGCGGAGGAACTTGACGGCCTCGGCCTCGTCGGGCGCGACGGGCCCCTGGCCCGTCTGGTAGAGGACGCCGAGGGCGAGCTTCGCCTTGGCGTGGTCCGCCTTGGCCGCCTCGAGGAGGTGCGTGCGGCCGCGCTCGACGTCGTCGTCGCTCGGCGGCTCGCCCTTGGTCAGGCCGCCGAGGCAGAGGCGCCCGAGCATGTAGTGCGATCTCGTGTGGCCCTGGGCCGCGGCCTTGGCGTACTCCTCGGCGGCGACGCGGTTCCCGACGCGCGGGTCCGTCTCGTAGATCTCTCCGAGGAAGAACTGCGCGCGCGCGTGGCCCGCCTCGGACGCGCGCTGGAAGTAGGACTTGGCGAGCTTCATGTTCCGCTCCCGGCGCTTGCCGATGCCCATGTAGTGGAGGAAGCCGCACTCGTAGAGCGCCTCGACGACGCCGTCGTCGGCGGCGGCCTTGGTCCAGGTGTAGCTCTCGACGTCGTCGCCCATGCGGAACAGGGTCGTGCCGAGCTCGAAGGCCTCGTTCTTCGAGTCCTCCTTCTCCATGATCTCGTCCTTGAGCTTGCGCATCTCCCGGGGCAGCCGGTTGAGGCGCCCGGGCACGTAGCCGCCGGGCGGCACGGCCTTGCCCGGCATCGTGCTCTCCCTCAGCGCTAGAAAGCCGACGGTGCCGTCGCGCTAAACGTGGCTGCCCCGACGACGTACAATGGTATTGCGCGGCCTCCGCAAGACCGCGGCCAAGGCCACGGGCGTCCACCACGCCTTCTCGCGCAAGAAGAAGGCGCCGGCGCGCCTGCTGACGAACGGCGAGCCCGGCGAGCAGCACGAGGCGCCGGCGCCGGCGCCGGCGCGCGCCGAGGCAGCCCCGCCGGCGCCGCCGCCGCAGCACTACCTGACGAAGGTGGCGCCGCCGCCGCCGCCGGTTCATGAGACGCGCGGCCTCGCCTGGCTCCTCGCCAGCGTCCTGGCGCGGCTCCTCGCGGCGATTCTCGCCGTGCCCGCGTGGCTCTATCGCGCCGTCGCGCGGAAGCGAATTCCGGCGGCGGCCGCGCCCGCGCGCGCGGAGGCGGACGCGCCGCCGGCGCCGGCGAAGCCGCCGCCGGCGCCGCCGGACGCGTCGCCGAAGCCTTCGCCGCCGCCGTCGCCGCCGGACGCGTCGCCGAAGCACCACACGCTGCGCGAGTCGCTCGCCGAGGAGTTCCCGAAGACCGCGGCGCTGTGCGGCGGCAAGAGCGAGCGCGAGCTGCCGCTCCCGGACGCCTACGCGGGCGTGCCCGCCGCCATCCGGGCGAAGGTCGAGGCGCTCGAGGCCATGCTCGCGGGCGACTTCCCGACCTACGGCGCCGCGGCCATGCGCGAGCCCCTCATGCTCGCGCGCTTCGTGCTGGCCCGGCCGACGCTGGAAGAAGCCGCGGACATGTGGCGCAAGACCCACGCCTGGCGCGCGCTCCACGTGCCCCGGGCCCTGGAGGAGTGCGGCGCCTTCGGCGACCCGGCGCACGGGCCCTGCGACGGCGCGCCCGCGCGCGGCCGGTGGACGTGGCGGCGCCACGCGGACCCCGCGAGCCCGGGCGCGCCCGGGCGGACGCTCCGGGGCTCCATGGCCAACACCTACGGCACGGCGACGCTGCTGCGGCGCGGCGGCGAGACCGTCGTCGCCTCCGACGGCGACCCCGTGGCCGTGTCGCAGATGGGCCGCATGGACCTGGCCGGCATCGTCCGGGAGCACGCGCTCGACGTGCTCCAGATGTACCAGGTCTCCTTCCTCGAGGACTGCCTCCAGGAGGCGCGCGCGCGGTCCGCGCGCGAGGGCCGCCTCGTCCGGTGCCACACGCTCATCGACCTCGACGGCCTCTCCGTGCTCGTCGCCGCGCGCTGCATCCGGAAGATCCTCCCGCCCATCGCCAAGGTCGCGCAGCAGTACTACCCGGAGGTCAACAGCTCGAACACGGCGATCAACGCGCCCATGGGCGTCGAGTCCCTCTGGCGGATCGTCCAGCTCTTCATCGACGAGAACATGCGCCAGAAGGTCCGCATCGTCGGCCGGTCCTACCGCGGCGCGCTCGTCGACCATGCGAAGATCGCGGACCTCGCGAAGCTCGCGCGGCGCCACGGCGGCGACGTCCCCGACGCCGAGCTCCTCCCGGCCTGCCCGCCCATCCCCCAGGGGTTCCGGGAGCTCGTCGACGCGGACCCGACGCCGCCCTTCCTCCAGGACATCATTAGCTAGGTTTGCCGGTTCCGGTCGAACCAGCGCCCGAGGGCGATGGCGTCCTGGGTGACGGCGAAGTAGCAGGGGCCCGTCAGCGAGCTGAGGCCCGTCGCGGGCGAATCCGCGAGCGCGCCGTGGAACGGAAAGTAGTCCGCGGCCGCGGGGAGGTAGTAGTGCCAGCAGCCGAGCTCCATGAACGGCACCTCCGCCGCGGGGCCGGCGAGCGCGACGACGGCGCCGACGATCAAACTCGTCCACTTGCCGTCGAGCGCGAGCCATTCGAAAAACGCGGCGGCGGCGAGCAACGGGAGCGCGTTGGACAGATCGTCCTCGAGGCAGATCGCGGACAGTTTGATGACGGCGCAGGTCGCGAGCACGGCCAGCAGCGCGCGCGCGACGCGGTCCTCGTCGCACGAGAGGTTCGGCAGCGCGAGCAGCGGCTCCGCGTACGGCAGCGGGCCGCCGTCGCCGACGACGCCCCGCGCGAGGACGGGGAAGACGCCGCCGAGCAGCGCGTAGGTGAGCGCGAGGAGCGGCGGAATGAGCAGGGACGTCTTCGCGCCGAAGGCGTCGACGGGCAGCACGTCGTAGGAGAGCAGCAGCTGATTGTGGATCGCATCGCAGGTCGGTCCGAGCACGGCACCCGTCGCCGCGAGCTTGGCCAATGCCGGCGCGCGGATGGCGATGGCTTTCATGTTTTTGCGTCTGCGTCTTAGCTGCGAGCACTCACGCGCGCCTGCACTGCGTTCTGGTCTGCTAGCGCTCGCGTGCGTCTGCAATGCGCACTGGTCTGCTAGTGCTCGCGTGCGCCTGCAATGCGAGATTGCTGCGAAACGCCGAAGCAGCGCGTGCTGACGCGGCGCGACGCTTGCCGCTTGAGAGAGCTGCAAGGGCTCGGCACCTCGTGAGGTGAACCTCGTTGACGCAGGAATTGAAGGGCTGCCTGTGTGGGGTGTGTGCGATGTCCTTTCGTGATTTTGTGAAGCAGCAGGGCTCGGGCGGGCCAGCCCCGCGTCGGCTCGGGCGGGCCGTGCGCGTGGACGCGCCGGCGCAGGAGCAGGCAACACCGGAGCCGCCGTCGCTCGAGTCGCTCCTCGTGGAAGAGCCGCCGCACATGGACAAGGGCTGGGAGGAGGTGCCGCACCGCGACGACGTCGGCGTCGTGCTCTGGGACGAGGCCGCGGACCTGCCGCGCGTCCGGGCGGTCCGGCGGACGCGGGTCAACAACGCGTGGGTCGACGCGGGCGTCGAGCTGACGATCGCGCCCGGCGAAGCGTTGAAGGCGGGCCGCGGCGCCGTCGCCGGCGGCGGCTGGGTGAAGCTGCGCGACGTCGAGGCGTTGCCGTCGGCCGTCGCCTCGGCGTCGCGCCGCGAGGCGCGCGTCGCCGAGGAGCGCGACGAGACCGCGCATCCGTACGCGGCCTTTTGCGACAAGACGACGCGCCCGACGGCGTCGGACCTGAAGCGGTGCTTCCCCGCGGGGACGGCGGCGTCGGACGCGCTCGTGCGCTGGACCTGCGAGGCGCGCGACAACGTGCTCGTGCGCCAGATCCAGGACGACCGCTGCCGGACCTTCGACGGCCGAGGCGGCGGCGCGTGCCCCGCGTGCGCGTACGGCCCTGTGTGCAAATCAAATCTTCACCCCGACTTCAATGTGCGCGTAATCGAACGGTTCGGACCAGCCTCTCCGGCCGTGCTTCGAGAATTCGATGAGAGCAATCGACTCATCCAAAAATTAGCCGAATCGACTTCGAATTGACCGAGCTAGAGATTTCTGAAGTTTGGCCCCGACGTCCCAGCTCACTGGTTGATTTGCACACAGGTACGGCGCCGGGAAGCGGCAGCCCATCGGCGTCACGAAGCTCGACGCGCCGACGGTCATCCGCGGCCGCGTGTCCGTCGTCTGCGCGACGAGCCCCGCGAAGCACTGGCTCCACGAGAACCTGTGGCGGTGCTTCGCGGGCCAGGACTGGGGGGACCTCGAGCTCGTCGTCCTGGACGGCGGCGGCGAGCCGTCGCCCTTCTTCACGGAGCCCTTCGCGGCGACGCCCCGCGACGCGGCGGACGCGGACTTCTTGAGCCGCGTCGAGAAGCCCGAGGACGACGATCGCATCCGCTACGTGCACCGCGAGGCCGCGCGGCTCTCGGTCGGCGACGAACGGAACGAGCTTTTGAAGCACGCGTCCGGCGAGTTCGTCGCCCACTTCGACGACGCCTGCGTCTACGCCCCCGGCTACGTGTCGGCCATGGTGTCCCACCTGAAAGCGTCCGACGCGCAGCTCGTGCGCCTGGAGGCGGCGGTGGGCTGGGACCCCGTGTCGAACGCCGTGCGGCTGCACAAGGCGCTCGGCTTCCGGCCGGAGACGTTCGTGCACCGCAAGGCGCCGCTGCGGGCGCTGGCCTTCGACGACGCCGACGTTGGCGAGGACGCGGGCTTCACGTCGCTCGCCGTCTGCCACGTGCTCGACGACTCCGCGGGCATGCTCTTCGCGCACGCGAAGCACTCGAAGAAGCCGGCGGCGCTGCTCCGCGCGCACGACGCGCAGTGGCGCGACGCGGCGCCGACGTTCCTCGACGCCGTCGCGCCGCCCCTGCGGCGCCTGCTGGCGGCGCACCGCCGCTTCTTCACGAACTGGAAGTTCCTCCACCACGCGTCGACGAAGCGCGCGGCGCCGTCGCCGTTCTCGAACGCGCCGGCCGGGGCGGGAAAAGGGTGCGACATTCCCAACTTCAAAGGCTCCTCTCTCGGCCGTGTTCCACTCGTTTTGGCTCATTTTGGGACGAGCGATCATCCCTTGGAGCGCTCTCGAAGCATACATGCGTGCTTGGGAACGCGCGCGCGCGGAACACTCATATTCCTGCCTAGGTGCCGGCGGGAGCGACGTTCGTCTCCGCGCCCGTCGAGTCGACGGGCGTGTCGCTGGAGGACGACGAGCCGCCGCCGGAGCCGCCGGCGCGGCCCGCCCAGCCCATGGACCCCATCGAGCGCGCGCGGCTCCGGGCCGCGCGGCGCCTCGCGCGGAAGAACGCGACGTCCGAGGACGAGGAGCTCGCCGTGCTCCGCCGCGCCGCGCCGCCCATGCCGCCCGTGGCGCTCGAGTACGGCGAGGCCGACGACGACGACGACGGGTTCCGCATCGTCGAGATGGCTAGCGAGTAAAAATTATCACAGGTTCCGGTCCTTGCAGATGTGCTCGTAGGGGACGCGGTCGACGATCGCGCCGCCGTCTCGGAGCTGGATCTTCGCGTCGTACGTGTCGACGTGGATCTCTAGCAGCGTCGCGGCCTCGCCGTCGCGGTCGCCGGCGACGACGCGCACGGGCTTGCCCACGTTGGGGATGACCGTCTCGAGGTGCCGCTCGTCGAGCGCCGCGCGCGCGCCGCCGGCGAGCGCCTCGACGTCGACGGAGCCGCCGCTCCGGAGCCGGAGCACGACGCACTTGACCTTGTCGAAGGCGCCGCCGTGGAGCGATTTCCCCGCGCGCGCCTTGACGACGAGGCCCGGCCGCGGCCAGCGGCCCGCCGTCGGCACGTCCTCGGGCTCCTCGGCCGGCGGCGGCGCGGGGGGCGCGACGGGACACCGGGGCGCCGCGGCCCCGAAGCCGAACGCGACCTTGGGCGCGGCGTCCCGGCGCATCGCCGTCGCCGCGCCCACAGTCGCCTTCGGCTTCGGGGGCGCGAGGGCCGCGGCGCGCTCCGCGTGGGCCATGACGTCCTCGAGCTGGTCGTTCGCGTGCCTCCGTTTCTTGCGGAGCTCGTCCTCGACCTCGTTCCACGCGCGCTTCATCGGCAGGTCGTCGCGGCCCCGCACGGCGCGCGCGTCGGCGTCGCTCAGGCCCGCCCAGGCCGCCGCGGGCGACTCCTCCGTCAGGAACACGATCCAGCCGTTGCCCTCGCGCTCCGCCTCGACCTCGCCCCGCTCCCTTAGATCCGCGATGAAGCGGCCGAGCGTGCCCCAGCAGGTCTTGTGCATGTCGTCGTGGGCCCGGTCGTTCGGGTGGAGCACGCGGTAGGCCTCGTGGGCCTTGACGCGCTGCCCGACCTTCTCCGTCGCGAGGTACTTGAGGTAGTTCCGCTCGAAGGCCTCGGAGAACGCGTCGGGCATGTAGCGCGCCTCGATGTTGTCGGACCGCTCCCGCTCGACGCCCTCCTGCTCGAGCTCGCGCCGCAGGTGGTTCTCGTGCTCGAGGTGCATGCGGAAGCCGTTGGCGTCCTTGCAGGACACGCCGCAGAGGCCGCAGTGCCACCGGAGCTTGCTCAGGCCCTTCTTCCGCCACTGGTTCGCGATCCATTTCGGCGTGCCGCGCTCGGGCTTGGGCATGGCGGATGGGCGGGGGACGGCGCGCGCGCGTGAGAGTCGGTTATCCTGTTTTAGGCCGGCGAACGCGCGCGTCTATGGGCTCGGCTCATAGCCGCCCAGCTCCGGCCAACAATGCCGCCAAAGTGAAGCGTCGCCTTGGACGATGACGCCGGGCTGCCTGAGGATCGCGCTGGCCGTCGTCGGCGTCGCGCTCGGCCGGCGGCTCGAGCAGGAGTGGCGCGCCCGCGCCACCACGATACAAAAAACTTCTGACGAATCATCACCCCTAGGGACGCGCCGGCGGGCACGCCGCTCGCCTGGGACGCGGCGCGGACGGCGTCGAGCAACGCGACGTTCTTCGCGAACCACGCGCTCGTCAAGGAGCGGCCGCTGACGCGGAACGCGCGCGGCCTCCACAAGTGCGCGCGCCTCCAGGAGTTCGTGCCGCGGACGTCGCCCGCGACGCTGGCCGCGCTCCGGCCGGGAAAGCAGCGCGTCGCGTGGTTCATGTCCATGTCCAAGCCCGACGACGCCGTGAGCAACACTTACGTCGCCTTCGCCAAGGCCGCGACGGCGAGCGCCCGCCTCAACGCGCCGAGCCTCGCGCCGTCCTCCTCCGGCGCCGGGGCTCTCGCGCGCGCGCGCGGCCGCCGAACGGAACGCGCGCGCGCAGGTACTTCATCTACACCTACCTGCCGCACCAGGACGTCGACGAGCCCGACGACGCGCTGTGCGCCTTTTTGCGGGCCTCGGGCACCTACGTGCTCAAGTGGCGCCTGTCGTTCTACGACGACATCCCCGAGAAGATCCGCAAGTCGCGGCAGGGCCACATCAACGTCGGCGCGTTCGGCCGCCTCGACGTGCCCCTCATCGCGTCGACGATCCTGCGCAAGGACTTCGAGGCGCGCGGGCTCGACATGGACTACGTGCTCTACACGGACACGGACGTGCTCTTCGCGCGCGACTGGCCCGCGCGCGACGGGGCGGGAAAAGGGTGCGAAATTCCCAACTTCAAAGGCTCCTATCTCGGCCGGTTCCCGCTCGTTTCGGCTGATTTTTGGACGAGCGATCGTCTCTCGGAACGGTCCCGAAGCCTCTATTTTTTTCGGGACGCGCGCGCGCGCGCGCGAAACACTCACGTTGAAGAGACATCGAATCACCCTTGTCCTGCCCAGGCGCACGACGAGCTCACGACGTGCCGCGGCTGCGCGCGCGGCTGGCCGAACCCGAGGTGCTGCCAGCACGGTTTGAAGGCCGAGGAGCCCAACGTCTTCCTCGCGGGCACGGAGGTCTTCGCGATCTGGGGCCTGAACTCGGGCGTCATGTTCATGAACGTCGCGCAGATGCTCAGCGACCGCCGCGCGCTTCTGGACTGGGGCAACGCGAAGCTCTGGAACTTCATGATGTACGACCAGGGCATGCTCGAGTCCTTCTACCGCCAGGGCGCGCGCGTCGACGAGCTCACGAAGCAGAACAAGACCATCGAGAAGCACCACAAGGGCTGGCACGCGTGGGACTCCTTCGACGACAACAAGTACAACGCGCGCGGCTTCATGAAGCTGCCCGGCGTCCAGCCCTTCGTCTGGCACTGGCACGGCTTCAAGCCCTACGACGTCGCCTGCTGGCTCGGGCTCCTGGAGCAGTCCAAGTGGAACCTGACCATCTCCATGCGCGAGGGGCTCCAGGCGTCGGGCAAGCTCGGCTGCCGCGGCCTGCTCAACGGCCGCATGGACATGCACGAGTGCTCCCTCGCCACCTACCTCGACCTCTACGCCGCCCACGAGCGCCTCCTCGTCATCGCCGACGCGCTCCAGGCCCGGGGGGGCGACGCGACCGCGACGCCGCCGTAAGGGCGCTTATGATACACTTCCGGTCGGCGCGGACGGGCAGGTCTCGCAGGTCATCGCGCAGGCGTCGCGAGCTTTGATCTCCGAGCCATCTTTCAGCTTGCATCGTTTCGATTTCTTCGCCACGTAGTCGCAATCTCGCTTCGATTTCTTCGAAAACCAGGACGTCGAGTCCGCGCAGTCCGGCGAGGCCGTCGGCGACGGCACGTCGTCGACCGCGCACGCGCCGCAGGCCGCGGGACAGGCGTCCTCCGCGGAGACGTCGCGGGCGTCCTCCTTCGAGCAGCGCGACGCCTTCGACGCGACCCACGCGCAATCCTGTTTCGGCTTCTTCGAGTACCACGACGCCGAGTCCTCGCAGCACGCCGCGCAGCACGCCGCGGCGACCGGCACGCCCGCGGCGTCCTCGCGGCCGTCGCAGCGCCGCCCCGGTCGCTCCGCCACGTACGCGCAGTCGCGGGTCGACTTCTTCGAGAACCACGACGCGGAATCGTGGCACGCGGGCGTCGGCGGCGCGGACCCGACGTCGCAGGCGACCTCGTCGGCGAGCAGCGGGCAGACGTCGCCGCCGCCGCCGCGCGAGAGCACCGTCCGCGTCCGCCGCCGCGCGAAGAGGGCCGTCGGCTGGACGACGGCGACGCCGTCGTCGATGTCGTTGACGGCGACGCGGCCGCTCGCGAAGAACGGGTACGCGCCCCACGCGCCCGTCCACGTCGTGCCGTCGCCGTCGCGGTGCGTGTCGAAGGACGCGACCTCGGAAATCTCGTCCCGGGAGACGTCGAGGATGCGCAGGCCCGCGGCGTAGTTGGCCTGGTAGGAGAACGCCCCGCAGACGTACTGGTTGTGGTCGATGGCCGTCGTCGCGCCGTAGTGCGTCTTCACGAAGACGGGCGCGTCGAGGTCGGACACGTCGACGAAGTAGGTCCGCGTGCGCTCGTCGTCAAACTCGTCGAGCTCGTCGTCGACGACGAGCAGGGCCTGCGCGCAGTCGAGCCAGCCCTGGTGCGCGAACGCGACGCCGTCGTAGACCAGCGACGACACGCCCGTCGGCCGATTGACGTTCGTGACGTCGACGACGCGGATCTCCGCGCCCGTGAAGAAGAAGCAGATCTCGCGGCCGTAGTAGTCGTCGTCGCCGCCGCGGTAGACGACGCACTGCGCGTCGTGGACGTAGCCGTTGAAGACGCAGCCGAGCGCCTCCGGGCTCTTCGGGTCGCGGACGTCGACGGCGAGCGCGCCGTAGGCGCAGGGCCCGCCGCCGACGACGTAGGCCGTCGCCGACTCCTCGTTGACGGCGACGTTGTGCGCCGCGAAGTCGCCGTAGATGACGTCCGGCCGGAGGTCGCCCTGTTCGGTCTCGAGCCGCGAGAGGTCGAAGACGGCCAGGCCGTGCGCCGTCGCCTCGGAGACGACGAACGCGTGGCCGTTATATACTTTCACGTCGCGCCAGTAGCTCCGGCCGCCGTACGTGACCGTCGCGACCGCCGACTGGCGGCCGAGCTCGAAGATCGCGAGGCCGTGCGACGCGCCGACGAGGGCGTACTCGACGCCCGCGGGGCTCGTCCAGCCCCAGAGATCGTTGGTGAACTCGGCGTAGGCGATGCTCGACGTGCCCGTGAACGCGACGAGGTCGACGCCGTCGCAGGCGAAGCCCGCGGCCGCGCCGTCGACGCACGGCGCGCCGGCCGCGCTCGCGCGTCGCGCGCCCGCGCGTCGCGCGCCCGCGGCCGCCGCGCGCGCGGCGCGCTTGCGCGCCATCTTCTCCGCGTCGGCGGGTCGCGGCGCGCCGGCGACCGGGGGGCCCGTGGCCGACGACGGCGGCCGCGTCCAGATGCCCGGCGTCGCGGCGCCGTAGTCGCAGGGCTCGCAGGTCACGGCCTCGCACTCGCCCCAGTCCGACCAGGCCGACACCTCGCACGCGCTGTTTGTGGGCGCGGCGAGCAGCCCGGCCGCCAGCCAGTGCAGCGCGCGCATCAGTACACTTTCCCCATCATCGACTAGATCTATTTTGGGCTCCTTCTGTCCAAGAATTCATATTTGACACTGGCAGCTGCTTCCGTGCTGCTCCGAAGCTGCTCCGATTACACTAGTTAGTGGATTACCGATGGATTACCCCGACCCCTCCTCCTCGTCGTCGTCGTCGTCGCTCCGCTCGTAGAGCCCGAGGGCCGCCAGAACGTGCTCGTCGAAGCTGAACTCGTTGTCGTAGGTCGGCAGCAGCGACAGCAGGAAGTAGAGGCAGTCCTCGCCGTCCATGCGGGTGCCGAGCGCGCGGCAGAGGTTGCGGCAGCCGGCGGGCCGCACGCGGACGCGCGGCTGGCGCGGCTCCGCGGTGCACATGGCGGCCTCGAGCACGACGCTCGGCCTCCGGTCGGGCGACCGCGCGTCGAGCCTCGCGCTGTACCGCAGCGCGCCGCCCGTCGCCTCGTAGGACACGCGCAGGCCGCGGCGGGATCCGTTGACGGACCGCAGCTCCAGCAGGGTCGTGGTGCGCGACTCGTGCCGCGTGCGCACGCGCTCGAGCGCGGCGACGGTCACGCGCGCCGCGAGGCGCCGCGAGAGCTGCGGCAGCGCGCCGTAGGGGTCGCCGCGCAGCGCGTCCCGCACCTTGACCGTGTGCATCCTCGCGAGCGCGACGGCGGCGATTTCTGCCAGCACCTCGTCCTCGAGCGCGTCGTCCGAGTAGCGCTCCGCCGTCGCTTGCACGTCCGCGGCGACGCCCTGCTTCCAGAGCGCCGCCATGGTGCTTTGCAACGACGGAGTCGCGCAGCACGCGAAGCGCTCTCTTTGCAACGCAGCACGCAAAGCGCTGGCGTCGCTGCGGCCAACCCAGTGCTCGCAAACTCAACAACGCAGAGCACTAGAGTGCTTGATGTAATGTTGCCGCTACGGTGCTGTTAGGTTGCCCCTCAGCTCAGCTTCGTCGTCGGCGCCGAGCGCAGCCTGGTCGTCCGTGGAGCGGGACGCGCAGCCCTTGGTCGTCATTCGTGGAGCGGGACAAAACGATGTCGGAAGAGGAGGACATGAGTCCCGGCTGGCGGATGTACCTCGAAGGCCAGCGCCAAAAGCACTTGCCGCAGAAGCCCGAGCCGAAAAAAACGGGCCCGCCGGAGCCGCGCGAAGCGACGCCCGAGGAGCGCGCGCTCATCGAGCAGCTGATGAAGCCGCCGTTCCAGCAGGTGCCCACGAGCAGCGCGCCCGTCGGCGGCGGCGGGCGCACGGGCGGCGGCTGGACGTGGTCCGTGCAGCGCGGCTAACGCGTTAGGCTAGACCGTGATCGTGCTCGTCGGGGACGCGAGCGTCTCCTGGTAGGAGGCCGGGCCCGCGGGCTCGTCCCCCACGCAGGCGACGCAGCCGCCGCCGAGGACGCCGCAGAAGCCGCCGCCGCCGCCGAGGTCGCCGTCGTCGAGCTTGCAGGGCTTGATCTCGAAGAGGACGCGGCCGAGGCCGCCCTCGCGCTTCTCCGCGACGTCGAAGAGGTGGCGGTCGCCCGACGAGAAGACGTACCACGTGCCGTCGGCCATGCGGCCCCGGTCCCCCACAGAGGACGACGCGCCCCGCATGTTGCTCTTCGCGACCTTCTTGAGCCGGTCCTGGGCCGAGAGCTCGACGGGCTCGACGGCGGCCCAGTCGAGTGCCACGCCGAAGTACTCGCCCTTGGCGGCCTCGACGTCGACGGGCACGTCGATCTTGCCGAGGAGCGTGTCCGCCTCGACCTTGTTGGCCGAGAAGACCCAGAGCCGGATCATCGTCGACGACGCCTTCACGGGCACCTGTGGTGTATTCGTCGGGGCTGGCGCGCGATGCGGCGGCGCACCTCGAAGCGCGCGTCCCAGATCGGCGCGCAGGTCGACGCCTCGAACTCCGTCTGCAGCTCGTGGCCGCTGTACTCGACGACGACGTAGGGATCGCTGCCGTCGCTGCCAACGCTGAACAGGTTCTCCGCCTGCACGACGTGGATGGACAGCATGGCGACGGCCTCGTCGTGGTCCATGGCTGCCATCTTCCGGCCACGAGACGCGTGACGATGATTTAGGCTGCCTCAAGTACATGGTGCAACAAGGCGTTATTGAAGTTTTAAGTCTAGATCTCTCATCGATGGCGTCGCACCTAGCGACGGCGCACGCCTACGTCGCGGCGCGCGGCCTGCAGTGCCGCGCGCGCTTCGACGGCGCCGACGTCCACGGCCTGGGCTTGGCCAAGTGGCTCTGGCACGCGAGCACGCTGCTGCCCTTTTTGTGGTACGTCGCCGGCGGCGTCGACGCGACGCCGCGCTGGCCCGTGACCATCAGCTGGACCGTGCGCAAGGGCTCCGGTCGTCTGCTCTTCCACGCGGCGTGGATCGCCGGCTGGGTCCTCTTCCTGCGGCCGCTGGTCCGCCACGACGGCTGCGGCGTCGCGCTCGGCGTGTCGCTGCAGATGCTCGCGACGGGCGTCGTCGCGATCAGCCTGTCGCCCGTGGGCGTCTCCGACGCCGTGGACCTGCGCCACTTCGCGACGAGCGGCAAGTACATGGTCGACCACGTGTTGATGATGGTCCTCTTCGGCGTCGACGGGTGCTACGCCGCGGGCTTCCTCGCGTCGGGCGTCGTCTTCGGCGTCTCGACGTTCTACCTCAAGGCCGTCAAGCGGAAGCACGGCGAGCGCGTCGCCGCGGACGCGTCCAACGACCTGCGCCTCGCCCAGCGGGCGAAGCTCCCGGCCGCGGCGCGGCGCGAGATCGCCGCCGTCGAGTGCGTCGAGATGGTCGCCGAGTACGGCATCTTTACCTGCTTCATCGCGGGGCTGCCCGGCTAGACGCTTACGCTCGTCTCGAGGTACTTCGGGTTGAAGGTGCTGAGGCCGAAGCAGTGGGGGAAGGGCCGGTCCGCCGCCGCCGCGTCGTAGGCGTCGCACTTCGCGGAGAAGGCCGCGAGGGCCGCCTGGAAGGCCGCGAAGTGCGCGTCGAGCGTCGGCTTCTGCGGGCCGTCCAAGAAGAGGTGCGTCCAGTCGCCGGAGGACCCGGGCTCGCAGAGGAGCATGGGCATGGGCATGGACGTGAACGCCATGAGCGTCGCCTGCGTGATCGCCGTCTGCTTCGTGCCCATCATCTCGCCCTCGGGCCAGCGGAAGCTGCAGAAGCTCACGTCCTGGGCGTAGACGGGCACCGTGCCGACCTGCTCGTGGCCCGCCGTGACGATGTCGCAGTAGCGCGCCACCGTGTTCACGAGCAGGTCGTACGTCGCGGCCGCGGAGAGCGCGCCGAGCACCGTCGACGGGTCCTTCGTGAGGTCCGCCGCCGCCGGCCGCGTGAGCTGGCCGACGCACTCGTCGAGGAAGTGCATGGCCTGCGCGTCGTCGAGGAGCGCGTCGGGCGTCGCGTAGTAGCAGTCCAGGTAGGCCTTCGCGAAGCCCTTGACGATGCCGTGGTACTCGGACGCCTGGTCCCAGTAGGGCGTCGAGCCGCCGAGCTTCTCCGTGACCCGGTCCACGTAGACCCGGCGGTCGAAGAGCGCCGCGAAGAGCCGGCCGTCGTCGAGGCCCGCGTCCCTCGCGAGCTCGGGCCCGCCGAAGACGAGCGACGGCGCCGCGGCCCACGCGAGCTGCAGGCCCTCCTCCGTGAACGCGAAGTTCCGCGGGCCCATGCTCCGCGGGTTGATCAGGTTGTTCCGCGCGTTGTCGTTGACGCTGATCGTCTGGTAGGAGAACGGCGCCAGGAACCGCCGCAGCGGGTGGTCCGCGCCGAGGCACTCCCGCGACGCCGTCACGACGACGTTGCCCACGGCTAGATGGACGCCGTACAGGTGGTCGACGAGCGTCACCAGGGAAAAGAGGCTGCTCCGGAAGCAGAACTTCACGTACTCCCATTTCTCGTTGCCCGGCACGTAGGAGATGTCGACGGTCGCGCCGCGGACGTCGCCGCCCGCGGGCTCGCGCCGGACGATCTTCGCCACGCGCCACGTGGCGACGTCGAAGTAGCAGTCGCCGCCGTAGCGCTCGAGGCCCTCGCGCACGGGCAGCGCCGCGAGCGCGTTCGTGCGCACGACGAAGAAGTCGCCCGACCGCTCGACGCGGTGCGCGCCGATGCCGTAGAGGCAAAAGTGCGTCAGCGCGTCGTCCGACGTCTTGTCGCTCCAGTCGCCGCGCACGGGCGGGTAGACGTCGCCGAGGCGCGCCATGACGTACGCCACCGGGTCCTCGCCGGGCCGGAAGCGCGCCGGCACGCGCGTCATCGGCAGCCGGCTCAAGTTCTCCTCGAAGGCGACGGCGACGTTGTTCGTGAAGCTGACGGTGTTCTCCAGGAAGTCGTCCTCGTCGCCGTGGGGCACGGCGATGTTCAGCGCGTAGGCGATGGGGAACATCTTCATCTTCGCCTTGGGCTTGAGCTTCTTCGGATCCAAATCCGCGGCCGTCGGCGTCTTCCGACCGAAGAACAGGACCTTGTAGGACAACAGGAGCAGCTTCGTGTAGAGGTCGCTGTCCCGGAGGAACGTGCGGAACCACAGGCTCAGGACGAGGACCGCCGGCAGCGCGACGGCGAGCGCCAGGGAGAAGGAGACGAGGATCGCGCCGTAGGCGACGTAGCCGAAGGGCAGCAGCGCCGCGGCCGCGACGGCCACGCAGGTCACGGCGCCGCAGCCGAGGTAGTAGTTTGCCTTGCGCGGGTCCGGCGGCTGCTGCACGGCGTAGGACGGCGTCGACGGGGCGTCGGCGGGAACGACCTTGGCCATGGTGGGTCTGCCTTGCGGTTCGGAGCGATCACGCTCGCTCAGCTGCAACGCGTGCGCCCCTGCTACACGACTCAGGGCTGCATTGCGAGGATGTCACGCACGTCGCAGAGCTCTCGGGCTGCGATTGGGATCATCGAGCGGCGGCGTTCAGCCGTTCAACATGACCTTCAACCAGAATCTTGACTCGACTAGTAGATCTCGCCGCGCAATGGCTTCGTCTCCGGAAGCAGCCGAAGCGATAGCGTAGCCGAGGCGATAGCGCAGCCGAAGCCATGGCCAGCCGCTCCGGAAGCGTGGCCGAGGCGGCGCTCGCCGACCCCCCGAAGCGCGACATCACGATCCCCATCGGCGCCGTCGTGACCAAGGCCGAGGCCGCGCCGCCGCAGCGGCAGCGAGTGACCTACGTGACGGCGGCCTTCGCCGAGGCCGACGCGGCGCGGAAGGCGGCGTTCGGGCCCGAGCTCCTGCAGCTCTGGCCGGAGACGTGCTCGCCGCCGCTGCCCGCGGGCGCGGCCGGGCGCGCGCGCTTCGCGTTCTCGTCGCCGCGGCCGCGCGCCGTCGCGCCCGCGGAGCTCGACGAGGCGTCGCGGCGCGTCGCGACGACGGTGTCGCCGGGCGCGGCCTTCATCGCGAACGGCCGGCGCTTCATCCCCGGCGAGCTCGTGGACGACCCGTCCTACCTGCTGCCCTGGGAGGCGCCCGCGCAGCCGTCGAGCCCCCGGAGCCCGCGCGGCGCGTCCGACGCGCTCGAGCGCCGCGGCGTCTCGGTCACCGCGTTCCACGCGCGGCCGCCGCCGCGCCTCGAGGCGCCGCCGCCGGGCGTCTGGGCCCCGGCGCCGCGGCCCGCCGCGACCGCGCCGCCGCCGCCGCCGCCGCTCCTCCCCGAGCCCGCCGCGGAGCAGCTGCCGCCGGCCGTCGGCTCGCGCGTCCGCGTGCACACGTTCCCCGAGAACGACGACCGGCGGCCGCCGGCCTGGTTCCCGGCGACGGTCGTGCGCGTCGACGCGCCGCCGCCGAAGCGGCGGCCCTCGGCGGGCGCCGCGGCGAAGCGGTCGCCGCGGAAGAAGCCCAAGGGCGCCGAGGTCGAGATCCGCTACGACGACGACGGCAGCATCGACGTCCTCCGCTGGCCCGACGACGCCGCGGACGTGCGCGTCGACGCGGCGGCGGCCTGGGACCCCGGCGCCCTCGAGGCCTGGCGGAGCTGCGGCAAGAAGCGGAAGCGCGGCGCGGGCGCGCCGACGGCGCCGCTCGACGCGGCCGTCGCGCCGTGCGTCGAGGAGACGCGGCACCTCCTCCACTTCGCGCTGCTCCAGCTCCGCGCCGAGTACGCCGAGATCGTCGCGCGCGACGACGCCACGGGCCTCGACGACGCGTCGGGCGCGGGCCGCTGCGCCGAGGGCCGCCGCGGCGCGTACCGCGCGTTCGACGACGAGGTCGCGCGCGTCTGCCGCGAGGGCCGCGCGGGCGGCGGCGGCGACGACCCCGGCGGCAGCCTCCGCGTCGCCGACGCCGTCGACCTCGCCTCCTGCGAGCCGCTCATGGAGGCCTTCCTCCTCGGCGGCTGCGCGCGCGGCGACAAGTGGATGCCCTGGCACTGCGCGCTCGGCGCGCACGAGCGCTACCTCCTCGAGGTCGTCTACGCGCTCCCGCGCCTCGAGAGCGACCGGGACCGCTACATCCTCGGCTACGCCTTCTCCGGGAGCCGCGAGATCGAGCTCTTCGAGCGCATCCTCCGGCCCCTCTTCGAGGCCGACGCGTCCGACGACGACGCCGCGCTCGGCCGGAGCCTCCTCGACGACCCGCACGCGGCCCTCCGCCGCGACGGCGAGCTCCACCGGCGCTACGCCGCCTACCGCGCCGAGGACAAGAAGCTCCACACGACGGCCTACCTCTGCCACCCGCCGCGCGGCAGCAGCGGCGACGAGTTCGTCTGCTACATCATCGACCGCACCGCGCGCTTCGTCGTCCTCGGCGCGCGCATCTACGCCCTCCTCCGCGCCAAGCTCGGCGACGGCTTCGAGGCCTGGGCCGCGACGCACCGCCCCGCGCCGCCCGCGGCCGCGGCCGCCGCGGCGCCGCCCGCCGCGCCGCCGCCGTCGCTCGGCGGCCCGGACCTCAAGCTGAGCCTCGAGCAGGCGCTCCTCCAGGAGGACGAGATCGGCCCGACGATGACGAAGATGTTCCTCGTCTCGACGCACCTCGCCTACCCCGCGGCGAAGATCCTCGACGGCTCCTGCGCCGTCGGAGACGGCGCCGAGGCCGCGTTCGACTACCTCTACCCGGGCGTCCCGCCGCGGTCCCGCTCCGTGCACCGCGGCGCGCTCCTGTCCATCCTCAACGACGCCCTCGGCACGCCGGCCAAGGTCGACGCCCTCGAGCCCCGGCTGCTGCCGATGCTCAGGTTCGTCGCCGCCGCGGCGCGCGCGCGCTTCGGCTCCATGTTCGCGCCCGTCGTCAGCGAGTCCATCACGCCCTACGACCTCCAGGTCAACCTCTGCGAGTGGCGCAAGTTCCGCACCAAGGTCGACCGCAAGCGCCTCTGCCGCCGCGGCGCCGTCCTCGACCGCGGCCGCGCGGAGCGCGCGGCCGCGGACGCGCGCAAGCAGCGCAAGTCGCCGAGCGCCGCCCTCGCGAACGTCGCCGTCCCGGCGTCCTACTACGGCGGCTCGCCCGTCGAGGCGTCGGCCGCGGGGCTGCTCATGATGCACGCGTCCTAAGTTTCGGGCCGACCTTGACGCTGCTTGCCTGCGTTGCCGCACTTTCAAAGCGCTGGGCACGAGGTGGGGCAGCATTAGACAGCATGGCCGCCGAGTCGCAGCCCGAGGACGCCAAGACGAAGCTCGACGAGGCGTCGACGCTGCACGAGCACGCCTTGAATTACATCATGCAGGGCAATTACTCGGAGGCCGAGAAGGCGCACCGCCAGGCCCTGGCGCTGCGCGAGGGCGTCCTCGGCCCCGACGCCCACGACGTCGCCATCTCGCTCAACTACCTCGCCTACCTGCTCTGCGTGCGGAAGGAGTACGCGGCCGCCGAGCCGCTCTACCGCCGGTCGCTCGCGATCCGCGAGAGGCTGTTCGCGGACCACTCGGCCGTGGTGACCGCGCTCCGAAACCTCGCGGAGCTCCTGGGCGTCCGCGGCAGACTGGAGGAGGCCGAGGAGCTCAAGCGGCGAGCGACGGCCATGCTCGAGCGGCGCGCGGCGGCCGAGGCGGACGCTGCGGCGGCGGGTCCCGCGGCCGCGGAGGCGCCCGCGGCATCGGCGCCCGCGGCCGCGGCGCCGGCGGCCGCCTTCGCGCCGCCGCCCGCCGTCCTCGACTCGGCGGCGGCGTGCGCCGCCGCGGACGCCGCGGCGGAGCGCGTCGCCGCCGCGGACGCCCGCGCGGCGGAGGCGCTCGCGCCCGCGGCGAGCCCCGTACCTTAGAACCCGACTAGTCGAGCTTCTCGAGCTCCGTCTTCCAGGCGGCGACCTCCGCGGCGAAGAGCTCGTTGAGGAGGTGGGGCTCCGTCACGTAGGTCGCGTCCGTGGACACGGAGAGGGACAGGGTCCCGTCGTAGGAGAAGAAGACGACCTGGGAGATCATGTTCGGGAAGAAGACGCCGAACTTGGCGATCTTCGACTTGGCGAAGAACACGGGCTTCTCGTAGCCGGGCAGGTTCGAGTAGACGAGGGAGTGCTTCGCGAAGACGTCGCGCTGCGCGCCGCCGGCGAGCTTCTCGAGGCCGAACTTCTCGAAGATGGCGACGATGACGGCCTGGATGAAGCCCGCGCGCGACTTCTTCAGCGCCCGCATGCTCGCCTGCACCTCCGCGAGCCGCCGGCCCCGGTCCTCGACGAAGACGGGCAGCTTCGTCGACGGCATGACGAAGTCGTTGTACGTCTCCCAGTCGAGGCGGTCGCGGTCGTCGGGCATGGAGATGGCGACGAGCGCGCGGACGAGCGCGTTTGCCGCGCCCGGCCGGCCGACCGTCGAGGCGTAATTCCGCGCGGCGCCGCAGAAGGCCGTCAGGATGACGTCGTTGAGCGTCGCGCCCGCGGCGAGCCGCGACCGGATCGCGAGGACGTCCGCGAGGGGCACGGTCGCGCGGAGCACGTGGGCCCGCGGCGCCGCGCCGTCGAAGATCGTCCCCGGCGCGTGGAAGGCGTCGGACGTCTCGTTCGGGAGGAGGCTCATCGTCGCCGCGGTGAGCACGTCGCACAAGATGGAGAACTTCGACGGCTTGTCGGCCCAGGTCTTGTCCTTGTTCTTCGACATCTTCTCCAGCGCCGCGATCGTCGCCGGCGAGCCGTCCTCGAACTCGAGGACCTTGTTCCCGATCTTCAGCAGCCGCAGGCCGTCGCCCGTGACGTGGTTCACGCGCATGACCACGGCCTTGCCGTCGCTGCCCTCGAGCAGCTCGAAGCGCCAGAGCGGCCGGCCCTCGGGCAGCTCCTCGTTCGCGAGCGCCTGGACGGCCTCGTCGATGGGGAGCGGCGACGTCCGCTCGGCGACGTGGTCCTTGACGTGGTAGGAGTAGGACGGCTTCTTGAACGTGCACTCCCACATGTACTTGCCGACGTGGTCCGGGACCTTGTGGAAGCGCTCGTGCTTGGCCGCGACGGGCTCGAAGAGGTCGCGGACGGCCTGGGCCGTCGGCAGCTCGTCGACGTGCATGGCCACCGTGATCTGGCCGCCGACGGGCGCCGCGCCGCCGAGCAGCTCCTTGATCTTCATCAGCGCGCGGTCCTGGAGCGACGTGTCGATGTCGGGCTCCGTGTGCCAGGCGAGCGCGAGGAAGAGCGCGAGGCACACGCGCCAGGCCAGGGCGAAGGCGCCGAAGACCTCGTAGCGGCTGTAGCGCCACGCGACGAACGACAGGTTCGCGATCATCCACCAGACGAGCGGCGTCACGTAGGTCCGCGACAGCGCGAGCTCGACGTCCTTGTAGCGGCCCCAGAAAGCGCTCATGGGCTTGTCGGGCTTGAGGCCGCCGCCGGGCAGGCTCGGGTCCCACTTCTCGCACTCGCGCAGGTAGGCCTCGGCCGCGGACTCGTACTCCTCCTCCGGCTCGTCGCCCGCCTTCGACTCCGGGACGCCGCCCGCATCCGGCTGCGCCGCGGCGTCCGGCCGCGGCGGCGCGGCGTCCGGCGGCGGCGGCGCGGCGTCCGGCTGCGGCGGTGCGGCTTCGGCGCCCATCGCGCGAGCAGAAAAGGGCTGCCCCGGACTAGTCGACTCGAAGACGATTCGATTGAGTGGACGGCAAATTAGCAGACGTTGCACTAGTTCTTGAAGGGGACGCGCGCCCGACTTTGCGTAATGGCCGCTTGCGGGAGCGCAACCGGCACGGGCGATAAGACGCCCTGGGACGTGAGGAAGAAGCCCGTGACCCTCGCCTGGTCGCCGCCCGGCGAGAAGATCACGAGCGCGCGCATCTTCGTGACGACGTCGACGACCGTCGCCAAGGTGCTCAAGTCCTTCGCGTCGCGCTACGACCTGGGGCTGCCCGTCGCGTCGCTCTGCCTGCGGAACCGGGCCCGCGTGCTCCACCCGGACCTGCCGGTCCTCGCCCAGATCGAGGGCGACCTCGCCCAGCTCTGCGAGGTCGCGGAGCTCGCGGACGGTCCGCCGCTCGTCGGGCCGGACAAAATCGTCGCCGCGACAAGACAGGTCCACGAGACGAAGACGAACCACGGCGTCGTCGCCGCGGACCTCGAGCTCGACGGCGAGACCTACGACGAGGTGCGCGAGGAGCTCGTCGCCCGCGGGCTCCACGTCGCGGCCGCGCTGCTGCCGATCTTCGCCGAGGGCGCTCCGGAGCCGGCCGTCGTCGACCGCGTCGCCCGCGCGGCGGACCTGCGAGGCGAGGCGCGGGCCGTCGCCGCGGAGCGGCTCGCCCCGGCGCACGCCCTCGCGGCGCGTGAGGACGCCTGCGCGGTCATGGCGCGCGCGCCGTTCTTCGGCGACGGGCCGCTCTCCGGCGCGCCGGGCGCGCCGCCGGCGCGCTCCGCCGCCGACGTGCGGTCGCGCCTCGCCGACGCCGAGGCGTCCCTGGCCCTGCGCCTCTACAAGGAGGCCTACCGCCACCGCCACCGGCCCGCGCGGCTCGCGTCCCTGGCGCCGGCGAGGGCGCGCGCGAACGCGGCGTCCGCGCGGCTCTTCGCCACGGGCGCCGTCGTCGCCGCGCTCCGCCGCGACGGCTACGCCGCGGCGCCCAACGCCGCGCCCCTCGCCGACGTGCGCCTCGTCCGCGACCACTTCGAGGCCGCGTTCGCCGCGGGGCGCTTCGGCGCCGCGCGGACGGACCCGTGCAACGCCGGCTCGCACGCGGTCGTGCTCCCGCTCGCCGGCGAGGCGGGCGCGACGCCCGAGGCGACGGCGGCGCTCGGGCGCGTCTTCGGGCTGCTGGCCGGCTGCGCGGCGGAGCTCGAGGCCGCCGGTGGCCTCCGGCTCGCGGTGCCGGACGAGGTCCAGTGCGCGCGGTACCCGCCGGGCGCGCCGGGCTACCGGGCCCACCGCGACTGGTACCCGACGGAGCACGGCAACGACCGCGAGGTGACCCTGCTCCTCTACCTCAACGAGCACTGGACCGACGACGACGGCGGCGCGCTCGCGTTCCCGGCCTCGGGCGCCGCCGTGCGGCCCGAGGCGGGCACGCTCGTCGCCTTCCTCAGCCGCACCTGCGACCACCGCGTCGAGCCGGCGACGGCGCGGCCCCGCCTCGCCCTCACGCTCTGGCTCGACCGCCGCGCGGACACGGTCGCCGTCGTCAAGTAAGGACATTTACCTTCAAGCGCGTCTTCAAGCCTAAAGAACTCCGAGGAAGGCATGTGAGGTGTCCTTGTGAAGTGGGCTGCTGCGCTAGCCCATAACACGTCGCAGGCGACGCAAACACCGCCCCGGCACTCGCTAATACGACCCAGCACGCGACGATGCACCGGGAGCCCTACGAGGAGGTGCAGGAGGCGCCGGAGGACGCGGAGGAGACGTCCCCCGTCGACGCGGCGCTGGAGGAGGCGGGCTTCAACGCCGTCAGCGTGGAGGTGCTGCTCATCACGGGCCTCGGCTGGTTCGCCGACGGCCTCGAGACGTCGGCGCTGTCCGTGCTGCTGCCCGCGCTCGCGACGGAATTTTCCGCGACGGCGGGCGAGCTCGCGGCGTTCGCGTCCGCCGTCGCCGCGGGGCAGGCCGTCGGCGCCTTCGGCTGGGGCGCCGTCGCCGACGCGCGGGGCCGCCGCGGCGCCTTCGTCGCGTCGCTCGCCCTGGCCGCGTCCGTGGACGCGGCCGCGGGCTCCGCGCCGTCGTTCCGATGGCTCCTCGCGCTCAAGGCGCTCGCGGGCGTCGGCTGCGGCGGCAACCTGCCCATCGCCGTCACGCTCGCGTCGGAGCTCCTCCCGCCGCGCCGCCGCGAGACCTGTGGGGTCGGCCCGCGTCCCCCTCGCTCGTCCGCGCTCTCTCGCGACGCGGCGTCCCGCAGGCGTCGTGCTCATGCACGTCTTCTACGAGCTCGGCGAGCTCTCGGCCATCGGGCTCGCCGCGCTGCTCCTCCCGGGCCGCTGGCGCCTCTTCGTGTCGCTGCTGGGCGCGCCGACGGCCGTCGCGGCGGTCCTCGGCGCGCTTCGCCTGCCCGAGAGCCCGCGCTGGCTCTGGGCGCGCGGCGACCGCGGCAAGGCCGCGGCCGCGCTGGACCGCGTCGCGCGGCGGCGGCCCGGCCCCACGCCCGACGACAAGCCCCGCGTCGTCGCGTCGAACGGCGCGGCCGCCGCGGTCCGGCGCCTCTGGGACCTCCGGGCGACGACGGCGACGATGGCCTTTTGCTGGTTCGCGCTCCAGGCGCGTCGTTTCTCGCGCCGCGCCGCTCGCGCACCCGCCGCGCCGCGCAGGTCGGCAGCGGCTGGGTCACGTGGGCGCCGGAGATCGCGGCGACGCGGGACCTGCGGTCCGGGCCGACGTACGCCGTGCTCGCGGCCGCGCGCGTCCTCGCCTGCACCGTGTTCCTCCTCGCGTCCGCGCTCGTCGAGCGGCACGGGCCCTGGCCGACGCTCCTCGGCTTCCTGGCGTGCACGACGGCCGCGTCCGGCGGCCTCGCGGCGCTGCTCGCGCGGCGGTCGACGACGACGGAGCTCCGCTTCGGCGCGGCCTACTGCGCGCTGACCTTCTTCTTCAACGGCGTCTGGCCCGTGCTCTACGTCGTCACGCCGGCGGCCTTCCCGACGGACGCGCGCGGCGCGGGGTTTGGGGCGGCGAACGTCGGCAAGCAGCTCGGGGCCGTCGCGCTGCCCCTCGTCGCCGGCGCGCTGCTCCACCGGTCGCTCCTCGCGCTCGGGCTCGTGCTCACGGGCGGCTGGCTCCTCGGCGCGGCCGCGGCGGCGGTCCAGGCGCGGCGGCCCGCGTACCTCGCGCGAGGGGGGGAGGAAGACCGGGCGGACGGCGTCGACGCGGACTCGCCCCTCGTCTAAGGGGACTGAGCCTATCGGGCGGAGGGAGTCGACGCGGACTCGCCCCTAGGCCTCGTCTAACGGGACGACTCGGACGCGCGCGCGGACGGCGCCGACGCGGACTCGCCCCTCGTCTAAGGGGACGACGCGACGGGGGCGACGCCGACGCGCCCCTCGTTCTCGCTTCCTAGGCTTAGTCCCAGAGGCGGCCGACGGGCGCGTCTTCGGCCTCGGCCGCGGCGGCGAGGACGACGGCCTCGACGTCCGCGCGGACCTCGTCCACGGTGCGCGCGGCGTCGAGGACGCGCCAGGACGGCCCGCGGAGGTCGACGAAGTGCTGCGCGACGCGCTTCTGCATGGCGCTCTCCTCGTAGCGCTCGTCGCCGAAGCCGCCGCGCGCCTCGGCCTTGGCCGCGGGGATCTCGAGGAAGACGACGACGTCCGGCTTCGGCAGGCCCGCGTCGGGCGCCTTGCACCAGTCGAGGTCGTCGATGTTCGGCTTCGCCGCGGAGAAGGCGACGCCGGAGAAGGCGTAGCGGTCGCAGACGACGTCGACGCCCGACGCGAGCGCGCGCTCGATCTTCGCGGCCTCGTCCCACCGGTTCGCGGAGAAGAGGAGGTGCACGGCGCGGTCGTCGAGCTCGAGCTCGCGCTTCAGGTACTTGTCGATGAGCTGGCCGATGCCCGTCGACCGCTCGGGGAAGCGCCGCAGCTCCGCGCTGCGGCCCTTGGCCCGCAGGCCCTCGACGAGGAGTTTACATTGCGTCGACTTGCCGCTGCGGTCCACGCCCTCGAAGACGACGAAGACGCCGCGCTTCGTCGTGGCGAGGACGGCCATGGCGCTGCACAGGAGTGAGAGGAGGAGGCGGTGGAGCGTCGTCGTCGTGCTCTCTCTAGCAGGCCATGCTCTGTTTGAAAAAAAACTCCACAAAACCAACCTCCCACCCAGGCCGCCACAAGCCTCGTCGCACGCCACCGCCCACGACGCCCGCACGCCCTCCGTCGACGCCCGTGCGACCCGACAAACGCCTAGAACGACACCCGCGCGACCGCCCGCACCCATGGCCCGCTCGAGCAAGATCCAGCGGCTTTTGGGCCCCGACTGGTCCATCAAGTTCATGAAGGCCGACGGCGACTGCTACTACGCGGCCATCTCGGCAGCCCTCGAGAACGACTTCACGGTCCAGGCCCTGCGCGACGTCGTCGCGGACGCGTGCACCGAGGAGACGCTGACGATGATGCGTCTCGCGCAGCGGACGGGCTGCGGGTCCTACGACCATTTGCGCAAGATCGACGACGTCGAGGAGCTGAAGCGCCGCATCCGCGTCACGGGCGGCAACACGTCCGCGGGCCAGTGCGTCTGGGCCTGCGACTTCTCCATCCAGACCGTCGCGGAGCACCTCGGCCTCGCGGTGCTCATCCTCGACGAGGCCGCGCCCTGGGGGAGCCAGTACGTGTCGATCCTCCCGGACGCGCCGCCGGACCGCGTCGTCTGCCTCCAGCGCACGCGGCGCCAGCACTACAACCTGCTGGTCCGCGGCGAGACGACGTTCTTCGACGCGGCGGACGAGGACCTCGGCGCGCGCTGGCCCGCCTTCGGCCGGCGCTACGGGAGCGGCGGCGGCGGCGACGCGCCCGCGGCGGCGGAGGACGCGCCCGCGGCGAAGCGCCGGCGACGGTAGGCGCGGCGTAAGTGTAGCCAGGCAGTGCCACAGGCTCGCGTATCACTATAAAAAACTTTATAGACAGTTTTTGGAGGTGTTCTGGGATCACTGCTCACTCCGCCTTGATGTCGCGCCACTCGATGTAGTGCGCGTGGCCCGCCTCGTCGCGAAGCGCCTCGATCGACTGGAGACCGAGCTGGAGTTCGGAGACGTGCGCTTCGAGGCCGTGGCTGAACGTGAAGGCGTCGACGACGATGACCGACAGATTGATGTTCCTGTAGCCCGCGGATTCCTTGGAATCGAACGCCGTCGTCAACGAATTTTTGCTGCCGACGACGACGAGCGGCGAGTCACGGAGAGACTCGACGAAGGAGATCATGTCGTCCAGCGTGTCGAATTTGCAGATGGTGCGCACGAGGTCCACGAGGCGAGACGCGTCTCCCCCGTAGCTCCGGTAGAGCTTCTCGATCGCGCGCGCACGACTCTTGATGGCGCCGACGCGGTGCTCGCCGCGTCCGACCCGCGCCGCGACGAGTCCCTGGAAGTGCTGATTCAGCGCGGCCGCCTGCGCCAACAACACGGGGAGGTCGTCGACGACCTGCATGTGCTTGCGGCTGCCCGTGATCTTGCGCACGTATCCGAGCTTCTCCAGCGCTTTCGCCCGCGGCGTCTTGGGCTCGAGGGAGGGCCGTCGGCCGTTGACAGGCGGTCGCGCCAGGAGAGGGGTCGCTTCCCGCGCGACCGCCCCCCCGACGGCGGTCTCGAGATCGTCGAGCTTGGCGACGAACTCGTGCCCGCGGGTCAGTCGTTCCCAAAGCTGGTCGTACCGCGAGCCGTCGGCGGCCACCACCTGGTCGGCGTCGCGCGCATTTTTTCGTCGTCGTAATTCCAAATAGACCCCGAGAGCTGCGGCAATAATTGCCCAAAACGGCGCCCCGGAAGTTTGTTTTTGGCAATGATCCAACGACGCCATTGCTACGCAACTCAACGCCCAAAAACCACAAACGAATTTGAGCCTTGAAGTCGCCACGGAGTACCGCATCGCATAGGAATCGACTGAGGCCGCGACCAAGAAGCCATTCGTGGCGAAAGTCAGCGTGGATGCAGCTTGTTGTTGAACGCGGCAGTCGCGCGGGATAGCGAACCACATGACAGAAGTGGCCATTGTAATGGCACCAGACCATATACCAACGACGACGAGCGTGTGGCGCGCGGCACGGCGGCGCCGGAGGGTCAAAAAGTACCTGCGGCGGCGGCGCGTCGACGGCCGCGGCGTCGTGATGGTTCCGCGCGGGCTTTCATACTGTCGGCACAGTAGAAGAATGCCAGAGACCAAACGGTTGATGCCGTCCTGTCGAATGTGAGCCTTGGCGATCGCCGCGGGAAGAGAGGCTGACGGCAAAGCTCCAAATAGACAACAGAATTGTTACAATCGCAAGGACCGTCCATGCCACCATCACCATGCGGCTCTCGCCCCCGAAGTATCCCGCGTGCAGCGTCACCGCCTCGGCGTACTCCATGCCGCGCCGCATCATGGCTCGCACCTCATCGATGCGCGCCGCGCGCAGGTCCAGCGTCGGTTCCTTGAACGTGCACGCTGGCGGGGGGACGAGGCCGCCGGTCTCGACGTCTTCGTCCGGCAGCGCTACCTCCGCGACGGGGACGATTTCAATCTTGCGCATGCTCAACGTCGCGCGTTTGCCTCGTGCGTGGATGGGTGCGGCTGCTGCGCGCTATTCCACCAACACGAGCCCGAAGGACCGCTGGGAATATCGACCTCGGAGTTGCCCGGACGATGGACTTGTCGTTGGCGGCCGCCCGTGGGCTGTGGAATGCCGTGGGCGCGCCGCTCGGATTTGTGAAGGCATGGTTCCGAGCTATAGGCGCCGCCGCCCGGGGCGCGCCGATTGGTTCTTTTCGGGCAGCCTCTCGACCATACTCGTCGACGCCATGAAGCTCTCCCTGCTGGCTCTGGCGCCGCTGGCGGCGGCCGGCGGCGGCGCGCGCGGCGCGATATCGGAGACGCTGGCCGACAAGCTGCGCGACCAGGGGCTGCCCGTCGCCATCGACTTCCTGAATGCCTTCAAGGTCCCGGACCTGCCGGGGAGCTGGGGCATTTGGTCGTACGGCGTCACGGACATCGCCCTCTGGAACGTCGGCGCGGACGCGGACATCGCGCTCTCGCCCGTGAACGGCGCGGCGGGCGCCGTGCTCACGCTCTCGAATCTGAAGCTATCGGTGCAGGGGCACGTCTACGTGGGACCCATCCCGTCGCTGAGCGGCGAGGCGAGCACGAACGCGGACGGCACGTCGGCCTCCGTCGCCATCTCCGTGACGGCAGCGAACGGCGTGCCCGCGCTCGGCCTCGGGTCCTGCTCCGCGGACGTGCAAATCGCGGACATCGCCGTGAACGTCGACGGGCTCGGCGTGCTCGACGGCTTGGTCGAAGTCATCGCGGACCACTTCAAGGGCTACTTGGTCGACGCGATCAAGGACGCCATCTGCTCCACAGGCGCGACCGCGTTGATCTCGAACGTGAACGGCTTTTTATCGACGTACGATTACGAGTGGTCGACCGCGGGCGTTCTGCCCGCGCCGTGGGACGGAGCCGTCCTGGACTACCACCTGGCGGCGCCGCCGCCCGCGGAGACGGACCCGACGCTGTACGCCGACGTCGTGGCCGAGGCCTTCGAGGAAGACGGCACCAAGTCCGGGCTCGCCGCGCCGGAGCTCCCGGAGGTCGACATGTCGGCGCGCGACGCGTCGGTAGTTGCGACGGCCTTCCCGGTGAACACGGCGCTGTGGACGTTCTTCGCGCAGGGCGCCCTCGCCTACGACGTGCCCCGGACTTTGGTGCCCGCCGGCAAGTGGTACGACGTCGACGTGCTGTCCACGAACTCGGCGCTGTATCGGGTGCTCATGCCGAAGCTGCACGACGCGTACCCGGACCGGAACCTGACGCTCCGGATCCGCGCGGCCGGCGCGCCGCCGACCGTGGAGCTCGCCGCGGGCCGTGCCCTCGTCAACGCGTCGCGCGTGGACCTGACCTTTGTCGTCGCGCCGGCGAACGCGACGGACGATCCCGTCGAGGCGTTCACGCTGACGGGGCCCTTCTCGACGACCGCGGCCGCGGCCGCCTACACGGACGCGGACGGCGCGGCCAAGGTCAACGCGACGGTCGCGGAGGTCGACCTCGACCTCGCGGCGGGCGAGTCACACTTCGGCGACATCGGGCCCGCGTTCCTCGCGGAGATCTCCAAGCCCGCCGTCGCGATCGTCAACGACGTCGCGCTGCCCAAGCTCAACGCGTTCCTCGGCGCGGGCTTCGCGCTTCCCGTCATCGACGCGGACGTCGCGGGCTACCACCTCCACGTCGCCTTCACGGAGCCCGAGCTCGCCCTCGACGCCGGCTACGCCCTCGTCGCCACGGACGCGGACATCAAGGTCACGAAGAACGACGCCTAGCTACGGTAACTTGCAGGAATGCTGCTGTGCACCATCGACCTGGAAATAGGCAGCCCATTCTGCGATGAAGCTCGGATTACTCGCGCTCGCGGCCGCCGCCGCCGCGGGCGACAACCTGCCGCAGGTGCCCTACCACGCGCGGGGCGCTCGCACGGGCTTCAGCATGGTGCCGCGGTCGTCCTACGCGAGCCAGACCATGGACGTGTTCCTCGACATGTTCTGCGAGGATTCCAAGGCCACGTGGCCGACGCTCAAGGCCCTGGCCGCGAAGAGGCCCGACGTCGATATCCGCATCCAGCTCTTCCCGCTGCCCTATAACTTTGGGACGTGGATCCCGGCCCAGGCCTGCACCGCGGCCGCGCTCCTGACGAACTCGTCGGCGACGTTCGTGAAATGCGTCGACGTCATGTACAGCGGCACGAACCAGCACGACGTCAAGACGCTCGCGCTCGTCAACGGCACGACGACGGACATCATCGACGCGCTCGTCGCGCTCCTCGCGGCGCCGCTCGGCATCCCCGGCGACGAGCTCCGCAAGAACGTCGAGAGCGACATGGAATCCGGCCCGCCGTCCTACACGTTCACGAAGCGGTCCCTCAAGTACGGCCAGAGCAACGGGATCTTCGCGACGCCGTCGGTCCTGCTCAACGGCGTCCAGATCTACGGCGCCGACCACGAGCACGACGGCGTCCACGCCGAGGGCGGCTGGATCACCATGGCCCTCGCGGACTGGGAGGCCATGCTCGACCTGCCGACGGGCTATCCCGAGTTCTAAGTTACGGCGCGCCCGCGGCGTCCGCGTCCCGCTCGACGCGGGGGGTTGCGGACGTGCATGTTGCCGTCTCGTTGATGGTCAACAAGCCTTCAAGATCCAATCGCGACTGCGCGGCCCGCGTCCGCACCAGGTCCTCGCACTCCCCATCAACACCGCTCCCCAACACCGCACGCGAGACGATGAGCAAGAAGCATGCCAAGAACGACCTCGAGAAGGCCGGCGCTGCCTCCGCCGCGGTGCCGCAGGGAGCTTCGCCGCCGACGTACATCGGCCAAGCAGGCTGCGCCGTGGCTCGGCTCCACGCGATCATGCTCGGATTCTTCGTCGTTATGGGCAGCGCGCAAGAGCTAGGCGATGCAGTAGCACTTGAGGGTCGGGTGCACCGTCCGAGTCTGGCGCAGCTGCCAGAGGCCGACGACGGTCTCTTTGGAAAGGCGCGGCTCCCGCGCGAAGCTCGGGAGTACCTGCGCGCGGCGCCGTCGAACCACTCAAGGATTCTCTTCGATGGAACCATCTTTTCTCGCGGCACAAGCAACCGCGCAGGGGGGACCGTGCTTGAGTGGGCGACGGGCGTCGAGGTTCAAGTAGCATGCCCCGACACGTCTGGATCGCGCCGAGTCTCTTATTCGGGCCTGCGTGACGCTGCCCAATTCGCATATCAGCCTGGTGGTGGTTATGCCAGCTTCGAAGGCTGGCTTGAACGCGCCCGCCTGCGTCCTCTCCGCCGCGCGGCATCGCGCGCGCGACGCGACGCGCGCGCGCGCAGGAGAACACATCGAGGAGTACTGGTACAACGGGTTCGGTCAATACATTGGCTCCTCGGTGGCGAAGATCATGATGCGAGACGGCGTCGTCGCGCTTGCCTTTCGAGGGTCAGATGACCAAGCCGACTGGATAGACAACCTCGATGCTGCCGAGACATCCAGAAATGGTGTGACCGTTCACGACGGGTTCCTTACATACATGGAGGCTCTCGAGGATGACATCAATGCCGAACGATCATGGCTCAGCAGCCAATGCGGCAATGATTTCGATTTCGTGGTCGGGCATTCGCTTGGTGGGGCAGCAGCATCGCTTTATGGTCAATTCAACTACGAGGTTCTTGGATTGGATGGCTACGGTGAGAACGGCGTAGTGACATTTGGAGCGCCGCGAACGAACACCGGCACTACCTCAGCTTGTTCACTCCAAGGTGTCAGATTCTACCATTCCCAAGATTTTGTGACGTCCATGCCGCCGGGCCAATGGTATCACGCGGTGCCGTATGGATCCCATTACGATCCTGCGGGCTACGATCAAGATCCATCGGCAGGCGTTGGATACCGATGTTCCTGCGATGGGGCATGTCATTGCGGCTGGGCAAGCTGTGCATGCTCGCGCGGCAATTGGTTTTGCTTACAACATGGACTGACCTATTCCACGGCGGCTGGCGACGGATACTCAGACTCGTCCACGAGCGGGGGTGGTTCGTGGATCCCGAGCAGCAGCATGCAGCTCCCGTTCTACGGCGGTGGCGGCGGCGACGGTGGCGGCGGCGGCTCGTGCCCGTCGACCTGCCAAGACGAGACGTGTGAACATTGGAACCAGTACGGCTACTCCTGCGAAGAACTCGAGTCGGACTACGGCTGCGACTGCTCTGGATGTGCATGCGCTGGTGACGGCTACGGCGGTGACGACGGCGGTGGCGGCGGCTCGTGTCCGTCGACCTGCCAAGACGAGACGTGTGAACATTGGAACCAGCACGGCTACTCCTGCGAGGAGCTCGAGTCGGACTACGGCTGCGACTGCTCTGGATGTGCATGCGACTATTACTACGATGACGACGACGACGACGACGATGACGACGACGACGACGACGACGACGACGACGACGATGACGATGTTTCTGGCTCGTGTCTCTACTCGAGCTGCGCTGGCTATACGTGCGACTACTGGGGGGGCAACACGTGCGAAGAGCTCGAGTCGGACTACGGCTGTGACTGCTCTGGGTGCGCGTGTGTCAATGATGACATCGGCTGGGACACCACTCCCAAGCCCACGCCCCGGCCTACGCCCCGGCCCACGCCCCGGCCCACGCCCCGGCCCACGCCCCGGCCCTCGCCCAAGCCCTCGCCCAAGCCCTCGCCCAAGCCCTCGCTCGAGTCGATGGATGGATCGTGCGAGGATTCGGCGTCCTACACGGACCCCGTGTATGGAGACAGCTGTGACGCATGGGTCGGTTGGTCCTGCGACTTCTACTGGTTTTCATCCGAGCTCGAAGCCAATTGCCCGGTGGCGTGCGGGATCTGCTCTGGGGACGACGACGAGTGCACTGACTCGACGAGCTGGTACTATAAAAAGGCAAAGCGGGACTGCTCTTACGTTGCGAAGAAGTCGTCGCGTTGCAAGTCCAAGGTCAAAGACGAAACTGACGTGACAAGCGCTGAAGCGTGCCCCGTCGCTTGTGGAACATGTCCGGGGTCGTGTGTCGACAGCACCTCGTGGTATTCGAAGAAGTCAAAGAATGATTGCTCCTTCGTCGCCAAAAAATCGAAGCGCTGCAAGAGCAAGGTCAAGGATGCCAGTGGCATCAAGAGCAAGGTAGCGTGTCCCGTCGCCTGCGACGAGTGCTAGGCCCTATAGTACGTTTCTCTCGCGCTGCCCCCGACAGGATAGGCCATTAAACATCCGCTTCGTGGTCTGCCGCCGGCGGCGGCGCGCGGCCGCGAGAGACACCAGCCGTCCCCGTTGCCCTCGTCGTCGCCCCGGCGGGATATGCTATCCCCGTCCTCCGTCCCACGTTTAGGGCGCGGCCGCGGCGTCCGCGTCCCGCTCGACGCGGGGCGTGAGGAAGAGGGACGTGTTCCGGACGGGGGCGAAGCGCGGCGGCGCCTCCGCGGATCGTAGGACGACCGTGACGTTGTGGATGCCCATCTGGAGGCTGCCGAGGTCGTAGGTGAGGCGGTAGGGCTCGGGGTCGCTCGAGCCCCTGGCGCGCGCCTGCGGCGGGATCTGCACGCGGCCCGCGTCGCCGCCGAGCAGCATGCCCCGGTCGAGCCAGACCTCGACGTCGACGGCGCCGTTCGCCGCCGCGCGGCCCAGGGCGTCGCCGAACTGCCACTCGACCATGGGGTCCGTCGTGAGGCCCTCGTGGGGCGGGCGCAGGATGGCCAAATCCGCCGGCTTCGGGAAGACGTCGTGGAAGCGCGCCGCGCTGAGCTCGTGGGGCTCCCGGGCGACGTACGCGAGGGCCGGCGCGCCCCAGACGAGCAGCGCGACGACGACGGAGAGGCAGCCGAAAAACCGCTCGCGGAGGTCGCGGTCGCCGTCGTACTCGCGCAGGCACGCGGCGTCGTCGTCGGCCTTCTTCTTCCTCGCGGCCTTCTTCGGCGCGGGCGCCCTCTTCGGCGGCGGCGCGACGTCGACGGGCGGCGGCTTGCGGACGGCGTCCTTCGCGGCCGCGGGCCGGCGCCGCGGCGCGGGCGCGGGCGCGTCCTCGGCCTCGAGGCCCTCCCAGCGGTTCACGGCGCGCCGGTGGATGTCGACGGCGGCCTTGCGCGCCCTCGCGGCCTCGGCGGACAGCGCGCCGTGGCCGCGCTTGCTCTTGACGACCTCCATGGCCTCCGCCGGCGTCGGCTCGCGCCGCGCCGGAGGCCGCGGCGGCGGCGGCGCGGGCGCCTTGGGCGGCGGCGCGGGCGCCCTCGGCGGCGGCGGCGCGCGCTTCGGCGGCGCCGCGGGCGCCTTCTTCGGCGGCGGCGGCCGCGCGGGCTCCGGCGGCGGCGCGCGCGCGGGCGGCGGCACCGCGGCGGCGGCGGCGGCCCACGAGGTCGCCGCCGGCGGCGCCGGCTCCTCGGGCCGCGGCGGCGCCGGCGGCGGCGACGGCTTCTTCTTCTTCGGCGCCCGGGCGGCCTCCCCGGGCGTGGCGCCGGAGCCGCTGGCTTCGCTGGCTTCTTCGGCTCCTCCGCGAGCGGCGCCTCGCCGCCGCCCGACGCGTCGCCGCGCGGCGTGCTCGCCGGCGTGCTGCTCCGCGACCGGTTCGACCAGACGGCGCCGCGCGGGCTCGGCGCGGGCGAAGGCAAAGCGGCCTCGGAACGCGGCGATCGACAGTCCTTTTGCTCCTCCATCGCGTTCACTGGGCAGCCCCCCGGGGCCCCGGGGCCGCGATGCGGCATCGAGCCGGCTTCGAGCAGTCGGCGAGTCCTTATGCCCCCTCGGGCAGACCCGGTCATCATGCGGCCACCGCGGCGCGACCCCGACGGAGGCATCCAGTGCTATTACGCCCTACGCGACCTTGACCGCGCGCACCATCGCCGTAAGGCAGATCTTCAGCGCAAGCAGCTGAGCTCGCGACTTGTACTCAGACGTCCCTCATACTCGACGCGCCCGCCGTCGCGCCATCGTACTCAGATGGCCCTCATGTTCCTCCGGTCGCCTTTGCAGCCGTGCTCCAACGGGGACGCGGCGCTCGCCAAGGACGAGGAGCTGCTCCACGCGCTCGACGGCGTGGGCTGCTCCGTGGCCCGCCAGGACCCCGAGGAGGGCCGCGAGCTCGAGGCCTGGGGCCGGGGCGCGCTGCGCATCACGTCGCAGCGCGCGCTCTGGCAGCGCGACGCGCCGCCGCCGGCCGACGCGGCGGACCCGGCCATGGGCGGCTTCGCCGTGCGCGTGCGCCACGTGGGCCTCCACGCGATCACGCGCGATCCCGAGACGTTCCCCGAGCCGTGCCTCTACGCGCAGCTGCTGCTCGACGACTTCCCCGAGGACCCGTCGCACCCGACGGAGCTCTTCTTCGCGCCGGCCGACGGCGACGCGCTCCAGGACCTCTTCGACGCCTTCTCCCGGGCCGCGATGCTGAACCCGGACAGCGACGAGGAGGAGGACGACGACGACGCGATGATCTCGCTGGGCGACGACGGCGCGCTCATGCGCGGCGTCGGCCTCGAGGACGACCTGGGCATCGACGACGACGCCGCGGCGGCCATGCTGCGGCGCTTCGACGACATGCTCACGGTGGACCCGGGGGTGCCGCAGCCGGCGCTGCCGATGGGCGCGCCCGGCCAGTTCGACGACGCGGACGAAGGGGGCGGCGACGAGTACGCGTATTAAGAAGGATCGTCGTACTCTAAAAACAGGGCTATACACACGGCCTACTTGGCGACGCCGGCCCAGGTCGCCTTCTTCTTCGCGGCCTCCCGCTTCTCGTCGGCGACGATCGCGCGGACGGACGACGACGCCGCGGCCTTGCTCGCGCTCCAGGGCGCGGGCGTCGGCGCGGGCGGCTTCTTGTCGCCGCGGAGGAACGCCGACAGCGGCACGCCGGTCGTCGGCGAGTCCGGCGGCGAGGAAGAAGCCGGCCACGACGGACCGGAGGTCGTCCTCGCCCGCGAGGAGGGAGTCCTCGCCGCCGTCGCCGTCGTCGCTCCGGCCATGACGGACCGGAGGTCGGCCTTGGCCGCGGGCGCGGCGCCCCAGCCCCGGGGCGCGGCCCGCGGCGGCGGCGGCGGCGGCGCGGGCGCCGCGGCGGCGCTCAGCGGCCGCCAGGCCGCGCGCTTGCGCCGCGGCGGCGTCGGCGCCTCGGGCGTCGCCTCGGGCTCCTCGGCGCGCGGCGGCCGCGGCGCCGCGGGCTCGACGCGGAAGCGCCGCAGGAGCGCGTCCTGGAGGTCGTCGTCGCGCGGGCTCGACGGCTCCTCGCTTTCGCCGCCGCCCGCGATGGCCGCGGAAAAGTCCGGCGGCGGGCAGAGCTCGTGGCCCAGGTGCTCGCGCGGCGAATGGTAGCGGCCCGCGTCGCCGCAGCCCCGCAGGTGCTCGCGGAGCTGGGACAGGGGCACCTTCGCGCCGCAGTGGCAGGTCCCCGCGCGCTTCTTGAGCCGGGCCCGCGTCGCCGCCGCCACCACGACCGTACAGCTCTTCGCCGCGCCGTCGTAGAACGGCGCGCGGCACACGGGGCACTTGACGTCGCTCGCGCGCTTGGCGCGCTTCGCGACGCCGGCGACGCAGGCGCGGCAGAACTCGTGGCGGCAGGGCAGGGCCACGGGCAGCTCGAGCACCTCGCGGCAGCACGCGCACTCGAACGCGTCCTCGAATCGCACGTTCTCGAGGGCCGCGTAGATGGCGTCGGCGCGCTGGCGCTTCAGCTCGAAGCCGAGGAGCAGCGCCGACCAGGCCGCCCTCGCGGCCTCCGCGGCGTCGCGCCGCGAGAGCTTCGCGCGCTCCTCGTCCGTCAATCGCTCGTCGGCCTCGAGGCGCGCGTCGAGCGCGGCGATGCCGCGGAGCGCCTTCTCGACCTTGCGCAGGGCCCGCTCGGCGTCGGCCTCCGTCGGCGCGCGCGCGGCGTCGGCCGCCGGCTCCTCCGCGGCCTTCTCCGCCCGGCGGCGCCGGCGGCGCTCCATGTTGCGCCGCGCCGCGCGGCTCAGCTCCGGCTCCGGCTCGCTCAGGTCGTCGAAGGAGCCCGCGGACGTGGAGCGGCGCCGCCGCTCCACGGGCTCCCAATCATCCGTCGCTGCGTCGTCGGCCATGCTCCCGCCCCGGGAGCGGTCGATTCGAGCCGACGAATCGGACGCCGTCGACGTCGGTGGTAACCAAATCTGCAAGGCAGCTCACATCCAGGATGTCCTGCTCCATCCCTTCACCCAAAGCCATCGCCGAAGTTGCAGTGCGAGATGTGTCGTCGATTCGCGCAAGATAGACGCCCAACCATGTACGCCGCACTCTATGCAATCGTCGCTTTCGCCTCCCTGCAAGCTATCAATGCCGCCAAGCCGAAGAAATGCAAGGAATTCAAGTGCTACGGGAAGAAGGACATGGTGCCGCGGTCGCCCTACTTCAACCCGCGCGAGGACGGCACCTGCCCCGACGGCGTGTCGCCGGCGCTCGCGCCCTGCTGCTTCGCGCGCGACGCCTGCGCGGGCCTCTGCGGCGCGACGGAGGAGCTCTGCACGGCGGACTTCGCCTCGTGCGCCGCCGCGGCGTGCGACGCCGTCGACGACCTCGACGACGCGGACCAGTGCCACGCGGACGCGAAGATGGGCGGCGAGGCGCCCTGGCGCGAGGGCTGCCCGGGCCACGCCGCGGAGCAGAAGAAGCGCTGCGAGTGCGTCCCGCGCGGCGCCGAGGCGGCGAAGCGGAGGACGCAGATCCTCGAGCACGTCTACCGGCGCTACAACGGCACGGACGTCGACGGCGCGAAGCTCGAGGCTCTCGTCGACAAGGCCGACAAGCCCGCCAAGTACGCCGCGCTCCTCCTGAAGCTCGCGGCCAAGTACCCGGCGCTGCTGCGCGACGCGCAGCCCCCGAAACCGAAGAAAGAGAAGGCGAAACCGCCGCCGAAACCGGCGAAGCAGGAGAAGCGGGACGAGGCGCCGACGCCCGACGCGAGCGCCGAGGCGACGGCCGAGACCGTCGAGGCGGACGACGGCGTCGACGACGACGCCGCCGCCGAGAACGAGGACGAGGAGGTCATCGATCTCGACGCGGAGTTGTAGCGCGGGGTCGTAAAATTGGCAGTCGTCTTTTTCTCCAGAGAGAGCAAACTAGCAACCCTCCATTTAGTCCCGCGGCCGCTGCGTGCCGCGCAGGGGCAGGTTGTGCGGGTGGACCGACGGCGCGCGCGGGCCCGCGTCTCCCAGGCGGAAGTCGACGGTGACGCGGTACTGGCGCGCGGCGACGGACGACGTGCCCGCGCGCGCGCAGTGGAGGACGTGGCAGCCCGCGCCAAAGGCCGCGCACTCGCGCTCGAGGAACGCCCGCGTCCGCGCGCAGTCCGGCAGCTCGCGGTCCGCCGCGAAGTCCGTCCAGTGGACGACGGACGTCGGCGTCAGCAGCGGCAGCAGCGCCCGCAAAAAGAGCGCGCCGTCGGGCCCGCCGCCGCCGTCGCCGCCGTCGTCGGCGTCGTCCGCGTCGCCGTCGACGCGGTCGCCGTCGCGCCGGCCCTTGGGCCGCGGGCAGGTGACGCGGTCGAACGTCTCGCCCGAATCCGCGCGGCGCCGCAGCTCCAAAAGCGCGTCGTCCGTGACGATCTCGAGCTTGTCCGCCACACGATCCCCCTTGCTGCGCCGGAGCGTCTGCCGCGACCGCGCGAGGCAGGCCGTCGCGACGGCGTTCGACTCCACGGCGACGACCCTTTCGCACGCCGTCTTCGCCGCGATGAGCAGCGCCTCGGGCCCGCAGCCCGCGAAGAGACAGAGCACGCGCTCCCCGCGCCCGACGGCCTTGGAGATGCGCAGGCGCTCCGTGGCGAGGCGCGGCGAGAAGAAGCAAGAATTGAGATCGACGACGATGGCGACGTCGTGCTCTTTGTGCGTCGTCACGAGCGGCGACCGCCTGCCCCCGCCGAGGATCGCGAACGGCTCCGACGGCGCGCAGGCCGCGCCGCCCGACGCGAGCGTCTGGCCCGCCGCCGGCGCGACGACGACGCGCAGCTTCGCGTTGGACGCGAGCGCGCGCGCCGCGACGGCCGCGCCGTCCTCGCCGTCGCGGAGCGGCCGCCGCAGGCACGCGACGTCGCCGACGGCGTCGTAGCGCAGCTTGCCGCCCGCCGACGGCGCGCCGTCGTCGTCGTCCTCGCGCGCCGCCTCGAACGCGGCCAGCGCCGCGCGCAGGTCCGCCTCGAAGCGCGCGATCTTCGCCCAGTTGCGGTCGTGCTTGTCGTTGACCAACGCGGTCAGCCAGTCGACGTGGCGGTCGCGGAACAGACTTTGGCCGTCTTCGTCGCGCAGCGGCATGTCCAGGCCCTCGTCGCCGACGATCGCCACGCAGACGCCGTCGGCCGTGAAGTTCGCGGACTGGAGGCCCACGTTCTTGAACACGGTCCGCGCCGACCGCATCAAAGCGTTCGCGGCGGCCGCGTCCGCGCAGCGCACGTGCAGGATGAACGGCTCGAAGCGGAGCCAGAGCGCGCCGCCGTCGGTCCGCTCGGCGCCGAGCGGCGCCGCGGCGAAGCTCGCGTGCTCCTCGCGCGCGTCCGCGGCCAAAAAGTACGCGGCGTCGACGCGGTCGTGGCTCACGCGGCCCCGGCTGAAGGCCGCCGTCGCCTTGACGCCCTCGCCGCGCCAGAGGTAGCAGCGCCCGCTGCAGGACGACAGCGTGAAGAGCCAGGCGCTGTCGTTGACGGCGCCGCAGACGGACACGGCGCGCGGGTCGATGCGGCCGGCGCTCGACTTGTCGCACTTCGTCAGGGCCTGCTCCTTGGCGTTGGCGAAGGCGGCGCAAGGCATCGTGTTTGTTTTCATAGCAAGTGGATGGTGGCAACCAGGGTAGCGACGAGAATGGCAGTGGGCAGCGCGATCCTAGGCAGTGACAGCTCCATCGCTCAATGAGCTGTGGACAAAAAGCAACGAGGCATCGAGAGGCATCGAAACCGAGAGAGGTTTGCGCTGTCGCCCATCGGTTTGCGCCGTCGCGCCATCTTCAGCTCGATGCACCAGTCCATTGCCAGCAATATCCACTTCTCGCCACGGCCGGGGCTGGTTCGGCCGCCTCGCCTGCGGCATAGCTGGTTATCGTCGAACAGCATGGATCCGTCGTCGCCGCGCCCCAAGGGCGGCGCCGGGACGGCGTCCGTGCGCCTCGCCGTCGCGGCGCCCCTGAAGAACCTGCCCGTGGCCTTCGACGTCCTCGAGCGCGACATGGTCGTGCGCAGCGTCGAGCGACAGGAGTGCTTTTTCGCGTGAATTTCGCCTGAAGATGTGAAGAAATCCGACCCCGTCGCACTTGGTAGGTCGTGCGCCACGGCGTGTCCGAGGCCCATCTTTATGATCTGGCCCACATGCTCAAGCAGCAGGTCGACTACGCCGCGGCGCCGCCGGACGCGGCGGGCGCCGTGGAGCCCCTCGTGGAGAAGGCGGCGGCCGAGAAGGCGACCTTCCCCTACATGTCCACCATGTTCTCCATGGAGGACAAGGCCGCGAAGGCCAAGGCCGACGCCGACCGGGCCCGGGCGCGCGCGGACGCGGTCGAGGCGCGGCGCCGGGCCTGGGAGGCCTGGCTCGTCGGCGCCTACGAGAACCTGGCGGCGGTCCAGTCCGAGGCCTTCGCCGACTTCTTCGAGGACGGCGACGGCGCCGGCGAGGGCTTGTACGGCCGCGGCGAGGCGCAGGGATCGGGCGACGCGGCGATCGCGCGCGCCGCGCGGACGCGGCGCCTCGTCGCCGAGGCCAACGCCGCCGCCGTCACGAAGGAGCGCGAGGCGCTCAAGGCGACGCTGCGCGAGCGCGAGGCGGCCATCGCCGCGCTCTTGGGCGAGTCGGAGCTCGAGTCCGCCAAGGAGTCGCGCGCCGTCGCCGCGCTCCGCGCGCGGCGGTCCGCGCTCGAGAGCTTCGTCGAGGAGCAGACGCTGGAGAGCGACCGGCGCGCCGAGGTGCGCGAGGCCGCCGCCGCGCACCGCGAGCGGCTCCGCGACGAGGTGCGCCGCGCGGGCGAGACCGCGGACCGGGCGCGCGACGACGTCGCCGCGGGCCGCGACCGCCACGCCGCGGAGAAGGCGGCCTTCGAGGCCAAGTCGGACCTCCTCGAGCGCGCCGTCGACGCCGCCGCGGCGTCGCACCGCGCCGCGGCCGAGCGCATGGGCGCCGCGGAGGAGCGCGCGTCGCGCGCGCGCGCGCGGCTCAGCAGCCGCCAGGCGGACGCGGCGGCCGCGGCGCACGAGGCGACGCGCGCCCTCGAGGCCTGGACGAACCTCGAGCGGGGCGAGCTGCCCCGGGGCGGCCGCGACAAGGACCAGGCGGCGAAGACGCGCGAGGACGCGGACCGCCTCGCGGCCGAGCACCGCCGCGCGTCCAAGGCGCGCGCGACGCTGCTCGCCGTCGAGGCGTCGCGGCGCCGCGACGAGGCCGCCGCCGTCCACGCGCTCGCCAAGCTCCTCGTCTTCGACGACGACGCGGACGCCGCGACGCCGCCCGAGGCGCCCGCGCGCGACGAGACCGGCGGCCCCGAGGACGTGTCCGAGCCGCCGCCGCAGCAGCTCCCGGACGCGACGACGGGCCGCATGCCGAGCCGCGCGGGCAGCGCGCCGGGCCACCGCCTCGTGTCGACCTACGCGTCCGCGGCGGCCGCCATCGACGACGAGCTCGCGCGTTCCCGCAAGGAGGACGCGCGCCTCGAGCGGCTCCTGGCCAACGAGCTCGAGAACGCCGTCTCCGGCGAGTCGGCGCTGACGCGCGTCCACGTCGGCTCCCTCAAGCGCCGCGACGAGCTCAAGGCCGCCGCGTCGGCCGCGCGCCGCGACCTCGCGTCGTGCGAGGCCGCGCGCGAGGCGACGGCCGGCGACCTCGAGGAGGCGTCGGACGCCCAGTCCCGCGCGCGCGACGTGCTCGGCGCCGCCGAGGCGGACCTGAAGGCGGCCCAGGGCGCGCTGAAGGACCACGCGGCGTCGACGCACGGCACGAAGCTCCGCCACGCGCTCGACGCGGACGAGCACGTGCTCGCGCGCCACGAGTCCGCCAAGTTCTCCGTCGCCGACGCGCTGGCCGCCGCGGGCGACGACATCAAGATCGACGGGCTCAAGTGCCTGCCCCACGTCCTCGACCTCGCGAAGAACGAGATCATCCTCGTCGACGACCAGATCGACGGCCACGAGGCGAAGAAGGCGGCGCTCCGCAAGGACATCGCGGACGTCCACGCGGACTGGGAGACCGAGTCCGTCTCCCTCCGGGCCAAGCTCCACGGCGCCGAGTGCCAGCTCAAGCTCCTCAGCGACGACGCGCGCGCCGCGGAGATGGTCCAGCGGGACATCCTCGAGACCGGCTCCATCTGAGCGGACGTTCCCCCCGCTCTCCCCCTTTTTCGTCTAAGATCCGGTCGCCAGCAGGGTGCGCTCCCGCCTTAGGTCGCGCGGCGGCTCGGGCGGCGGCTCGGGGTGGTGAGCCGCCGCCGTCATTTCGCCCGCGCGGACGGGGTCGCGTCGCTCGCGCGCCTCTCGGGCGCGGGTCCTAGCCTCAGCCGCCGCCGCCGCCCGGGCGCGTGCGCCGCGTCGGCTGGTAGCCGCCGCCGCCGGCGAACCCGCGGAGCCCGCCGGAGCCGCCCTCGAACGCGGCCGGCGCCGGCTTCGGCCTCGGCTTCGGCTTCGGCTTCGGCGGCGGCGGGTTGTTCTTGACGTCCTCGGCCAGCGTGTGCTGCTGTCGGTCGACGACCTCCCGCCGTTTCCGGTCCAGCGCCTCGCGGCGCGCCGGGTTCTGCGCCGCCGCGAGGGACCGCGCGTGGCTCAGCTCCTCGAGCTTTGGCCGCACGACGAAGACGACGACGAGCGCGGCGCCGACGCAGTACCAGCCGTAGGACTGCAGGAAGGCGCCGGCCTCGCCGACGGGGTCCATGGCGTCGGTGACGGCGCGCGGCAGTGGCGCTGTTGGCAGCAGCAGCAGACGAAGCCGGTCTCGGTGCACCTTCGCGGCTCCGCAGCGTCAACAACCTGAAGTTGAGCCGCAGGGCAGCCCATGGACCAGCAGAATCCGGCCGAAGAGGAGGCCGCGACGCCGCGAAAGTCGTCGCTGGCGGACCTGCTCTTCGGCGCGGAAGTCGACGAGCCGGCGCGGACGCCGCCGCCGCTGCCGCCGCGGCCGCCGCCGCCGTCGGCGGCCTTCACCGAGGCCGGCGAGAGCGACGACGAGGCCGACGCGCCGGAGGAGCTCCGCGCCGCGCCGATCGACGAGCGCGACGCGCGCGCCGCGGCGCCGCCGCGCGCCGAGGCCGTCCTCGACGAGCTCCTCGGCGACGCGGCCGGCGTCGCGGCCGTCGTCGCCTACCTGCGCGAAAAGCGGCCCGACGTCGTCGCCGCGCTCGCCGACGCCGACTCCGAGTCCGACGGCGACGCGCCGGCGGCGAAGCGCGTCACCTTCGCGGAGCTCCGGGAGGCCCACGCGGCCGGGTTCGAGCGCTCGTTCTCGGGCTTCCGGACCGTCGGCGACTCGTCGGACGACGAGAGCGACGGGAGCGACGCGTCCGACGACGACGACGACCGCGGCGGCGCCCGCGCGCCCCGCGACGTCCTCGGCGAGCTCCTCGCGCGCACCGAGAACCAGGCCTGCGCGGACTGCGGCGCCGACGAGCCCACGTGGGCGTCGACGACGCTCGGCTGCTTCGTGTGCACGGCCTGCAGCGGCGTCCACCGGAGCCTCGGCGCGCACTTGAGTTTGGTGCTTTCTTGTCGCCTCGACGACGCCCAGTGCGCGGCGGCGTCTCGACTTCATTTTCGAAAGACTCACCGAAGCGTTCTTAGGTGGACGCCGGCGCGGCTGCGGCGCGTGGCGGCGCGGGGCAACGGCGCGGTCAACGAGAAATTCGAGTTCCACGTGCCGGCCGCGTGGCCCAAGCCCCACGCGGCCGAGGGCCGCGACTACCGCGAGCGCTACGTCCGGGAGAAGTACGAGCGCCGCGGCTTCCTCCGGCGGCGGCGGAAGCCCGCGGCGCTCCGCGCGGCGCCCGGCGGCGCGCTGGCGGCGGGCGCGGGCGGCGTCGAGTTCGTCGGCTTCGTCGCCTGCAAGCTGAGCGCCGCGCGCGACCTTTTGGACGTCGGCAAGACGGCGCTGTCGCCCGCGACGAAGCTCACGGCCGTGCTGCGCCTCGGCGACCAGACCGTGCGGTCCGTCGCGAACTTTAGGGGCGAGCGCGGCGCGTCGCCCATCTGCTGGGACGCGGCGCAGGACCTCATGCTCTGCTGGGACGGGGCCGCGGCGCTCCACGTCGACGTCTTCCTCGACCTCGAGCACGTCGGCGGCGCGGACGTGCCCCTCGGCCACCTCCGGGGCGGCGGCCCGCCGCCGGCCATGTCCACGGCGGACGGCGGCGTCTGGGTCCACCTCAGCGACCGCGACCGCAACCTCAACGTGCGCCAGTCCGCGGGCGCCGCGGCGGGCCTGAAGAAGTCGCTCCGCCGCGCGCTCCGGGGCTCCGTGAACCTCGGCATCGTGAAGAACTCCGCGCGCCGCGCGCGCGGCGAGGTCAAGCTCGGGCTCGCCTTCACGCCCCTCGACCACTAACGGTAGGGGTGCCGGGCCTCGGCTCGGCGGCCGCGACGCCGCGCGGCTTCGACGCCGCCGGCGTGTGCCGAGTACGCGACCTCGACCGCAGCCCCCCGAGACGCCAGGCTTTTTGTGCGGTCCCTTAGCGCGCGCGCCCGGCGGCGCGCGATCGGACCCGCGGGATCGGACGCGAGACACGAGCGAGGGGCGGTTCCGACAACCGCCCTACGCCTCCGTGGCCTGGGTCTTGGACTTGCGGGAGCTGCGGCGCTTGGAGATGGCCGAGCGGCGCGCGTCCTTCTGCTCCTGCATGCGCATCGTCTTGACGCGGTTGTACTCGACGGCCTCGGCCTTGGCCTTGGTGATCGCGGCCATCTTGACGCGCTTGCGGTCGCGCTTGCGCTGGAGGCAGAGGGGCGTGATGAGGCGCTGGATCTTGGGCGCCTTGGTGACGGACTTGCCCTTCTTGTTCTCGAACTTGCGCGCGATGACGTACTTGCGGACGTCGTCGTCCTTGGTGAGCGCAAAGAGCTTGCGGATCTTGTTCGCGCGCTTGGGGCCGAGGCGCACGGCGACGGGCGTGTCCGTGAGGCCCTCGATGTCGGCGTCGCCCTGCTTGACGACGACCAAATTGAGCACCGCGAGGTCCGCGCCGACGATGCAGCCGCGGACCGACTTGCGCTTGCGCTCGCCCGCGCGGCGCTGCCGGTAGCACGACGCGCCGGCGCGGAGGAGCAGGCGCACGCGGTGGTTGCAGAGCACGCCCTGCTTCATGGGGAAGCCCTGCTTGTCGTTGCCGCCCGTGATGCGGAAGACGTAGCCCGCGAATTCCTCGCCGAGCGCCTCGCCGTCGACCTCCTGCGAGATGCGGCGGTCGTAGAGCGCGCGCAGCTTCTTCTCGTCATCGATCTCGAGGAACTTCTGGGCCCCCGTCGACGGGCACGCGATGTTCAGCTTCATCGTAACCTAGGGGAGGGGAGTTGGGCTTCGACTTCGGTTGGGAGAGCGCGCGCGCGCGCGAGGGGGCGACGCCCCGCCCGCGGTCGTTCCGCCGCGCCGCCACCGAGCCGCCGAAACGCCGCAGAAACCCACCGCGCCGTCCGCGACCGCGTCCCGAGCCCCAGCGCGCGCCGCTTGAGGAGCGGTGCCGCGCAGGACGTCGGCGACGGCGATGCGGCATGCGCTCGCGGCTTCGTTGCGGCTCGTCGGCGTCGGCGCGGCGCGTCGGACAGAACCACGGCAAGACGTCGGCAACCCCCAAAGGCGCGCGTAGTCGACGGACGCGGCGCGGCACGGCGAGGCTGATCGATCGGCGACAGCAAAGGACAAGGCGGCGAGAGCTGAGTTAGGCTATTTACCCTAGTCCGGGCGCCGGGGGTCGTGTACCGTAACCATGCCTTCAGTATCACCCCAAACCGCGGAGCGCTGCTGCTGCTGCCGGTGGGGCTGGGCCAGGCGCAGCCCGCCCGCAGCCCTCGCCACCCAGCGCCGCCGCGGGGCCGCGCCCGCGCCGCGGCGCGCGCCGACGCATCGCGACAAAAAAACAGACGGCCAAAACACTGAAAACGTATATGAACCATGCTCGACGAGGACGACCTCACGACCGAGCCCGGGGTCATCGACCTCGCGATGCGCGGCTGGCGCACGCTCGACGAGCACCCGCTGGACACGCAGGCGAAGCGGGTCCAGCTCGAGCACAACAACCTCTCCGCGCTGCCGCGGGCCATCGGGAGCCTGACGTTCATGCTCAAGCTCGACGTGTGCGCGGCGGCGCGGCGGGGAAATAAAACCGCGGCGCTCTTGGAACACCACTCCTCTAGGTCCCACAACATGCTCGAGACGCTGCCCAAGGCCATCGGCAAGTGCACGCGGCTCCGGGTCCTCTACGTCGACCACAACAAGCTCGAGGAGCTGCCCAAGGAGGTCGGCAACCTCTTCTTCCTCGAGGAGCTCAACGTCCGCGGCGCCGCGCGCGCGAATCGTGAAATTCCAGCACCGATTCGTATGTTTTCGTAGGCCGAGTACAACCGATTGATCACGGTGCCGTCGACGCTCGGCGGTCTGGTCGCGCTCCATAGCATCCGCCTCAAGCACAACAAGCTCGAGATGCTGCCCTACGAGATCGGCGGCCTCGAGACGCTGGACGTCCTGGACTGCTCGGAGAACGACAAGCTCCACATGGTCCCCGAGGAGCTCCGGGACGACTCCGAGATGGTCAAGTTCGTGATCCGGCTCCACTTCGACACGATGGGCCACATCAACAAGATCAAGCAGGAGTACGTCGACCTCCAGCAGAAGCTCCTCGTCCAGGAGCAGTCGAACCTGAGGCTCCGCGACGCCATCGAGAACAGCAAGTCCGAGAAGACGTCCATCATCGAGTCCCTCATCCCGGGCTCGGGCATCGCCTCCAAGGCCTGCACGATCATGTAGTACTGTCGCTTCGCTTCGTTTTTTTTTTTCTGGCTGCGGGGCGGGGCGTCGGTCGTCTCATCGTCGCCGCGTCGCGTCGGGTGACGCCTCGGGTGGTCGGATCGGTCGGACGCGGCGGACGACGGCAGCCCACACGAGCCCGGTTCGAACGAGCTCGAGCTGAACCGTCGCAGCTCACCAACGACGCGGCGTCGGCGCGAGCGCGCTCACCACCGCTCGCGTGCGCACACGGCTTCGGAACGCCGCGAAACCACTACGTGCGCAACCGCGCGCGCGCGACGCGTTCGCACGCCTCCACGAGACGAAACGGAGCTAAACTGTAACATGGACGTCGTCGCGCTGCTCAACGGGCGCGAGATGCCTCCGGACGACGACGGCTCGGACTGCTCGCTGCCCGGCCTGCACGTCGGCGACGACGGCGCGCTCATCGACGAGTTCCTCGCGCGGCAGGAGGCGACGCTCGGCGGGCCGGCGCCGGCCGCGGCCGCGGCCGCGCGGCGCGAGGAGCCGCCGCCGCGGCGCCTGCTCGAGGCGGAGCCGGAGCCGATGCGCCAGGAGCCCCTGCGCGCGAGCCGCGAGTCCGTCGCGTCGAGCGAGAGGCCCGCGCCGGCCTGGGAGGACGAGGCGTTCGCCGACGACTTCCGGCGACGGCCGCAGCACCAGCGCGCGGCCCTGCGCTTCGAGGACCGGCGCGACGCCGCGAGCCGGCGCGAGCGCGACGCGAAGAAGCAGAGCGAGCTCCGGCTGCGCTGCGCGGGCCTGTCGCGGTCCGTGCGCGAGCTCGGCGACTCGAACGCGCGGCTCAAAGAAGAGCTCGAGCTCGCGCGCGACGACCTCGCGCGGAGCCGCGCGCGGTGCGCGACGCTCGCCCAGGCCGTGACGCACGCGCGGCAGGAGCCGCCGCCCGCCGCGCCGTTCCGCGCGGCCCAGCCCGCCGCGGACGAGTCGGGCGCGGCCGCGCGGACCGCGCGGAAAAAGATGGAGGACTTGCGGTCGGACGTCGCGGACGCGCGGCGCCGCGAGAAGCGCGCCGTCGAGCTCGGCGCGGCCCTGCGCAAGCGCGTCGCCGAGGAGCGGCAGCGCGCCGAGGACGCGGAGGCGTCCGCGGCCGCGCTCGAGGCCGCGCTGGGCGCCGTGACGAAGGACCGCGACGCCGCGGCGACGCGGCTCCAGCGCGCGCGCGAGGCCCACGGCCGCAAGGACGACCGCGCCGAGTCCCTCGCGGAGAAGGCGCGGGCCGCCGCCCAGCGCGAGCAGGAGCTCGTGGACCAGCTCGCGGAGCAGCGGAAGAGGCACGGCAAGCAGCGCCGCGACTTGGAGAAGCGGCGGCACGACGCGGAGCGCCGCGCGGACGCGGAGACGCGCAACGCCCAGGCGCTCCGCGACGAGTGCCTCGCGCTCCGCGCGCGCGTCCACAGCGCCGCGGCGGCGAAGCGCGTCGACGCGCTCTTCGACGCGCCGCGGCGCCGGCCGCTCGACGACGACAACAAGCGGCCCGAGCCCGCGCCGCCGCCGCCGCCGCCGCCGCCGCCGAAGCGCGACGAGCCGAAGACGTTCTGGTCCGACGACGACGACGACGACGACGACGACGAGGCGCCGCCGCCGGCGCCCGCGCCGCGGCCGGCGCCGCGGCCGCGCGTCGAGCGGCGGGACGACGCGACCGCGCGCTACGAGCGGCTCCAGGCGACGTTCTCGCGCCTCCAGAAGGACCTGTGATAACGATATCCTTCGATCCCCCCTCTAGACGACCTCGCGCGTCGTCTTCTTGGGCTGCTTGTAGACGTCGTTGAGCTCGACGTCCGGGGAGCTCTCCCTTTCGGGCTCCTCGCCCGAGCCCGCGCACGCGTACCAGCAGCCGCAGATGCCGATGAGCGCGACGGCCGCGGCGAAGAGGACGAGCGCGAGCTGGCCCGGCAGGCCCAGGATCCGCCGCTTCGTCTTCTTCTTCTCGCGCTCGGCCGTCGGGCTCGGCGTCGGCGGCGCGTAGGGCGCCGCGTCGACGTCGAGGACCTCCTCGAGGCTCGCCGCGGCGGCCTGGGCGCCGGCGTCGCCCGTCGCCGCGGCCTCGGCGTCCAGCGCCTCCGCGAAGTCCGCGTCGGCGGCGCCCTCGAGGTCCGCGGCGACGGCGGCGCTGAAGGCCTCCGCGGACGCCGTCGACCGCGCGGTCACGTCGAACGTCGCGACGACGGCGCCGTCGAGGCGCCGCCTGTCCGCGAGTTCCGCGGCGACGTTCGCGACGTTGTCCGCCGCGAGGCCCAGGACGTCCGCGACGGCCGCCTCGAACGCGGCCTCGAAGGCCGGGTTTCGGAACGCGGCGACGTCGAGGCCCGCGAGGCGCATGCGCACGCCGCAGGACACCCAGGGCGCCGGCGCGGGCGTCGGCGCGGGCGTCGGGGCGGGCGTCGGCGCGACGACGGGACCCGCCGTCGGCGCGGCCGCGGGCGCGGCCGTCGGGGCGACGGGCGCCGCGGTCGGAACGACGGGCGCCGCCGTCGGGCCGCCCGGCGCGACCGTCGGGCTCGGCGTGGCCGCGACGGGCGCGGGCGTGGGCTGGCCGGGCGCGACGGTGGGAGCGGGCGTCGGCGCCGCGGACGGGCGCAGCGTCGGCGGCGACGACGGCCGCGGCGTCGGCGCGACGGGCGCGACCGTCGGCGGCGACGACGGCCGCGGCGTCGGCGGCGACGACGGCCGCGGCGTCGGCGCGACGGGGCTCGGCGTCGGGGGCGCGCCGTCGTCGTCGGAGTAGTCGGTGATGCCGTCGAGGCAGACAGCCGGGAACGGGTCCGTGACTCCCGGGGTCGCGGAAGCGACGTAGGCGTCCGTGACGCCGGACGTGCCGGAGCAGGAGCCCGCGCTCATCTCGTCGTAGGTGCAGCCCCGGTAGCAGTTGATCGTGAAGGGAAAGTACAAGGTCGCGTCGTCGGGCTTCGGGTCGCTCGGCAGGCTGTCGAGGTCTGACGTCGCGCCCGTGAAGTAGTAGCGGTACGTGAAGTCGTCGACGCCCGCGAGCTCGCCCTCGTAGCCGCCGCACTCGTCCTGGCAGTAGGTCGCGTCCGCGCCGTTTACGCCGCAGTTGGCGATCTCGACGCCGCCGGGGCCCAGGGGCCCGTAGATGGGGAAGCCGTCGAATGACCAGCCAATCTGGGGGCTGTGGCCGTCGCTATAGTCGTCGAGCTGCGCGAGCAAGCACGACGGCGGGAAGTGGTAGTGGCTACGGAAAAACACGGGTGAGTACGACGGCGACGAAAGGACGCGGGAGGACGCGCTACATGCCCGTGAGCTCCGCATGACCGGAGCAGCAGTCGAAGGACGTCCATTCCGCCATGCTGTCGGTGACGTCGAGGATCGAGCAGTCGCTCTCGACCTACGAAGCGCGGCGTTCCCGACCTCTCGACAGCCTTCATGAAGACGCCGCTCTCGACGGCGCCGGAGAAGATCGACACGCCGTTCAACGCGTAGGCGATTTCGCCCATCTCGCACTTCGTGTCGTCCGCCGTGTAGCGCGTCTTGAGGACCGGCGACGCGGGGACGACTTTGGTCACGTCCTGGTCGCTCGCCTCCGTCGAGTCGCCGTTGGCGCCGATGGCGCCGCAGCCGCTGACGCCGTCCTTGCCCGTGCACATCGACTCGTGGTTCGGGCAGGTCGTTGTGACGATCGTGCGCGTGGCGACGCCGCCGGACGTGCCGATCGTCTCCTCGTATGCGGCGGACGTTCCGTCCGTGGCGCAGCTCGAGCTCGACGAGCCGCCGCCGCCGGGCGAGCCACCGCCGCCGCCGCCGCCTTGCGGCTGCGCATTCGTGATTGCCGCCAGGAAGCAGAGCCAATGGACGAGGCCGCGCCGCGACGGGAGGACGCGGCCGGCGACGCGCCGCTCCCGTCGCTGCCCGCGGCCTACCCGGACGAGACGCCGCTGGTCCACGGGCGGCCCCTCCATGGCTTCTTTCGCGCGAAGTCGCGGGGCTGCTTGGGAAACGTCGAAAGGTGCAATCAACTTTGGCTAAGCGCGCCCAGCCTCGAGGTGGGCCGCGCAAATCGCGCGCTCGCGCCGACTCTGAACAGCGTCGACGCCGGAGTCGAGCCCTGCGCGCCGCACGGGGTTTGAGAGCCGGGCCGGGCCGTGCGCGACGTCGAACCGTGTGCGACAACAACACTAATGGAAGCAGCACGCGCAACAGCGCGCCACCGTGCGCACATAATAAACGCATTCAACGCGGTCGAGGAGGATGACGAAGAGAAGCTGCACCAGGCGCTCGCACGCGGCGTGGACGTGAATCTCTCCAGTGACCGGCGCGCCGAAGACGATGAATTTACGCTGCTAACGTACGCCGCGTATATCGGATGCGAGCGTATGTGCAAAGCACTCTTGGCGGCAGGAGCCGATCCGAACCGCATAGACGGTGGCGGGGACGCGCCACTGGACCTGGTCTGTTATAGACATGGCGCCGGGGCCAGGGCAAAAACTCTCAGCGAAATCATAGCCTGTGTTCGTTGTCTTTTGGAAGCGAACGCGGACGTCAACCAAAGAACCGTCAACCGCAGCATGCGGAGCGGCGATATCGTTCTGCATATGGCGGTCGAAACTATGGTAGAAGAGAATGTTGGCAAGGCCATAGGACTCATACAATTACTCCTGTCGCACGGCGCCAACATAGAAGCGAAGAACGGCACGGGTATGACCCTGCTAGCTGGAGCACTGTTCCACGGTGTGAAGCCCACTGTCCTGTTCCTCCTCCGCGCCGGCGCCTGCGTCAAGGTCTTGAAACACGACGACGTCCTCCAACAAAACAAGGCCCTCAACGACTACCTCATCGAAATAGTCAACGACGGCGGCTGGGCCGCGCGCGCGCGGCGACACCGGGACCGCTGCCTGGGCGTGGTCTCGCGCTGCAACCGACGGCTCCCGCGCGACGTCGCGCTCTCCGTCGTTTCCTTCTGGTCCCTGCCCCACTAAAAAAGCAGGTCTTACCTCGCCGGGGGCAGGGCCGCGCGTCGGAGCCGGAACCCGCGGCGCGCGGCGCCTCGCCGGACTCGTCGAGCGCGGCCTCGGTCGGCGTCGCCGCGCGCGGGCCGTCGTACGACCAGCGCCGGTGGCGCCGGGGGCAAAGCCGGGCGCGCGGCGTCGACGGCCTCGACGGTCTCGACGGCGGCGGGCGGCGGGAGCTCCGCGGCCTCGACGGCGGCGGGCGGCGGGAGCGCGCGCGGCAGGTCGACGTCGCCCGCGAGCGCGGCGTCGCGGCGCTCGACGGTGTACTTCGCGTGCGACGCGGCGCCGAAGGTCGCGTCCCAGTGCATCTGCTTCGACCGCACCTGCGCCTCGAGGCAGAGGCCGTCGTCGCGGACGAGCGTCGCGTGGAGCGACCGGTAGCCGGACGCTTTCGGGTACGCGACGTAGTCCTTGAAGCGGTCGCGCAGCTCTGCGCCGAGGCAGCGCAGCGCGTCGGCGACGGCGTAGAGCGCCGCCGCCGACGGCTCGTCGGCGGCGCCGGGCCCCATCATCGACGAGCCCCCGGGCCCGAGGACGACGACGCGTAGGCCGATGACGTCGCGGACCGCGCCGCGGTTCTTCTGCCGGAGCATCTTCCGCAGCGCCGACGCGGGCGACTTGACGCGCGCCTCGACGAGGAGCCGCCGCTCGAGCAGCGTCGCCAGCGGCAGGGCCAGAGCGCAGCCGACGTCGCCGCCGGGCTTCGCGAGCGCGGTCTTCTCCGCCGGAAAGAACGCGTCGCGCGCGCCCTCGGCCTTCGCGAGCGTCTCCGCGATCTTCGCGCGGCACTCCGCGGCGAAGGCCGCGGGGTCATTCACGACGTTCCGCGCGCGCAGGGCGTTGGCGCGCACGTGGGCGTAGGTCTCCGGGAAGAGCGTCGAGTAGGACCGGTCCTCGATCTCGTCCAAGAGAGACGCGAAGGGGCCGTCGCGAAACAGGAAGCCGCCCTTCTGCGCTTCCTTGAGGAGCTCGCCCAGCGGGAGGTGCACGTGGACCGCCTGCAGCGCCACGTTGCGCCGCCGCAGGGGGTCCAACCGTCGTAGGGCCACGGCCGTCGTCGCGAGCTCCGCCAGCACGGCCCGCCCGTCGGACGCCTCCATCGCCGCGCGCCGCCGGACGCGCATGGCGTACTCGTCGATGGCCAGCCAGGCGTCGATGGCCCGGTCCCCGCGGAGGGCCAGCTCCGCGCCGGCGCGCTCGCCCACGGGCCGGCTGACGAGCTCGCGGAACCGCAGGACGTCCCCGACGAGCGGCGCGTCCGCGCCGTCCGCGTAGCCGGCGCTCAGGAACGCCGCGCGGCAGGCCTCGCCGTCGGCGCCGATGGTCAGCAGGGCCTCGACGACCTCGAGGCGCGCCTCGAGCGCCGACTCGAGGAACTCGGCGCCGTCGGCCGCCGCCGCGGGCGCGGCCGCGGCGAGCAGGTCGCGGAGCGCCTCGAGGTCCGCCGGCGCGACGTGGTCGAAGAGGCCCGACCGCTCCCAGCGCGCCCAGGCCGCCACGACGCGCCACCGCGGGCCCGTGAACGAGCCGGCGTCGTCGCGCTCGGCGTCGTCGTCGTACACGCCGACGTCGTCGTCGTTCTCGGGCAAAACGCCGACGTCGTCGTCGTTCTCGGGCAGGTAGACGTCGTGGACGACGTCGGCGAAGGAGCGGCGTACGGCGGCGCGTGGTCGCGGCGGCGAAACGTACGCCGACGCGCACGCGACGACGAACGCCGCGGCCCAGAGCCGGACCACGGACATCCTCGTCATCGTTCGCGACGAGATCTCGGTGATCGAGCACTTCACGAGCACTGAAGTTTCATAGCAGCGGCCGAGCGGACCAGTATGGCGCGCGCAGCCCGATGGTTGGGGCTGCTGCTCTGCTGCGTGGCCGGAACGAGCGCCGTCTCCCTCACCACGGCGAGCTCGGGCCTCGTCTACGAGCCGGACGTCGATTTCCACGGCAGCGACGAGATTACGGTCACGGTCCGCTCCGCCGCCGGCGAGTTCGCGTCGGCGGCCGTGCCCGTCGTCATCGAGGCGGCGAACGACGCGCCGGAGCTCGCGGGCGTCGCCGCGGCGCGGGACGCCGCGGCGGCGCTCGACGTCGTCGCCGGCGGCGGCGCCCGGTGCGTCCTCGCGGCGCTCTCCGTCGTCGAGGCCGACGGCGACGGCGCGGTCGCGCTCTCCCTGACGGCAGAGCGCGGCGCGCTCGTGCTCGCGCCCCTCGCCGCCGAGGCCGCGGGCGTCGTCGTCGAGGCGCCGGCGACGAACTGGAGCGCGGCCTGGGCCCCGGCGCCCGCGAAGACGCTGCGGCTCCGCGCGGCGCCGCACCGCCTCCGAGACCTGCTCGCGGCCTGCGGCGTGACCTACGCGCCGCCGGACGTCGCCGGCGCCGACGCCCTCACGGCCCGGGCCGACGACGGCGCGCTCCGATCCGCTTTGGCGACCTTTCCCGTCGCCGTCGGCGCGCCGCGGGCGCCCGTCGTCGCCGCGTGCGGCGCCGCGGCCGCGGACGAGGACGGCGCCGCGGCGCTCAACCTGACGCTCGTCGGCGGCGCGCCCGAGGGCCCCTTCCTGCGCCTCTCCTGGACGACGAGCCACGGGGGCGCCGTGGCGCTGCGGGCGCAGGCGAACGCGACGGAGTTCCCGCGCGGCGAGTTCCGCGCGTCCGGGAGGAACGCCGTCGCGCTCGCGCACCCGCGCCAGCTCCGGGACCTCGTCGCGAGCGGCGCCCTCGTCTACACGCCGGCGCGGCCGGGCCTCGAGTTCGCGACCTTCTCCCTGACCGCGGTCGCGACCTTCGACGGCGAAGCCGCGGGCGAGGCGACGTCCGCGACGTGCGGAGTGACGAGCGCGCCGGTCAACGACGTCCCGCGCCTCCTGGGCCCCCTCTGGCGCGGCGCGGCGACCTACCGCGCCGACGACGCCGAGTGGTTCACGGACGAGGACGTGCCCGCGGCCGTCCGCGGCGTCGTCGTCGCGGACGCGGACGCCGACGACGCCGCGGACGGCGAGGGCGTCGCCGTCTTCCTCGCGGCCCACCCGCCGGGCAGCGCCCTGGTCCTCGGCGGCGCGCCCGCGGGCGTGCGCATCTCCACGGCGAGCGGCGGCGGCGCCTGGCCCGCGGCGAGCGCCGCGCTCAACGTCTCGGGCTCGCTCGACGGCGTGAACCGCGCGCTCGACGGCCTGCGCTACGTGCCGCCGCCGCACTTCGACGGCCTGGGCGTGATCGACTTCGTCGCCGAGGACGCACACGGCGCGCGCGACGCCGCGGCGGCTGTCATCCGCGTCGCGTTCGTCGACGACGCGCCGACCTTCGACCTCGGGCCGGCCGTCGACGGCGCCACGGGCGCCGTCGACGCGCTCGAGGACGCCGCCGTGCGCCTCGGCGGCGGCCTGCGGTCGGGCATCGGCGCCGACGCGCGGCGGACGCCGTCGCCGCGCGTCGCGGCGTTCTCCGACGCGGACTCGACGGCCGCGAGCCTCGTTATCTCGCTGTCTGCGGACGACGCGGCCGTCGCCTTCGCGCTCGTCGGCGACCACCCGGATGTCATCTTAGACGACGGGGAGCTCCGGGGCCTCGCCGGCGACCTCGCCGTCGCGTTCGACGACGTCGAACTCCTCCCGGCGCCGGACTGGCACGGCTTCGCGCGCGTGGCCCTCTCCGTCGCCGCCGCCGAGGACGAGGCGGCGATCCTCGCCTCGACGTCCTTCCTCCTGCGCGTCCGCGCCCTCCAGGACGCGCCCGCGGTCGTCGACGGCTTCCACGGCGCGCGGGAGGTCGACGAAGACGCGCCGCTCGCGCTGACGGGCGTGTCCGTCGTCGACGCGGACTACGACGACGCGGCCGTCGCCGCCGCGCCGTCGCTCTACTGCACGCTGCGCGTCTCCGCGCGGCGCGGGTCCGTAGCCCTCGCGGGCGGGACCTGGGCCGCGGCCGCCGCGGGCGCGTCCCTCGTCGACGACGACGCGGGCTCCTTGACGCTCGCGGGCCGGCCGGGCGAGCTCACGGCGGCGCTCGCGAGTCTCGTGTACACGTCGGCGCCCGACGGCGACGGCGGCGACGTCGTCGACTTTTCCGTCGACGACGGCGGCGCGTTCCCCTGCGACGACCAAAGCTGCGAGGCGCTCACGGGCGCGCTCGCGGTGCCGATAGCCGTCGCGTCCGTCAAGGACGCGCCGCGGATCACCGCGCCCGCGACCGTGCGCTACGCCGAGGCCTTCCGCGGCGTCGCCCTGGGCCGCAACGGCACGAAGCGCGAGACGCCCGTCGCCGGCGTCGAATTCGAGGACCCGGACAGCGACGTGCTCGCCGTGACCGTCGTCGCGGCCGGCGGCGGCGTGCGCACGGTGGACCGCGTGCCCGACGTCGACTACGGCGACGACCTCTGGAGCGAACGCGGCGCCGTCGTGCGGCGCGCGACGCTCCGCGCGAGCCCCGAGCGGCTCAACGCGGCGCTGTCGACGCTCGCGTGGGTCGGCGACGACGCCGCGGGCGACAAGGACGGGCTCGTCGCGGGCGCGATCACCATCACGGCGACGGACGGCGACGGCCTCGAAACGACGGCGACCATCGCGCTGGAGGCGTCGGCGTTCAACGACGCGCCGGTCCTGTCCTCGGACCTGAGGTCCGCGGAGTTCGCCGAGGACTCGGGCTGGGCGGCGCTGCCGGCCGTCGCGGCGACGGACTTCGACGACGCGACGCTCGAGCTGCGGGCCGCGGCGCGGCCCGAGGGGGCGCTCGAGGTCCACGAGATCCGGACGGCGGCGAACGGCGGCGCGCGCGCGCCGGCGGTCCACGTCATCTCCGTATCGAACGCGTCGAACGCGTCGGACCCCGTGGGCGACGGCGGCTTCTACGTCACGGTCGACCTGCGGCACGTCCCGCGCCTGCCGCCGGGCGCGGCGACGCGGGAGACGACGGGCCTCATCCGCTTCGACGCGGTCGCGCGCATCGACGACGAGCGCCGCGGCGCCGCGGGCCGCGCGCGCCGCGAGACGCCCGACGGCTCGAGCGACCTCAGCGGCGAATCCCTGGAATCGAAGCTCCGCGCGCTGACGAACGTGCGCCTGAGCGGCTTGCGGGTCGTCGCCGCGCGCGACGACTACGCGGCCGAGGACCCGTTCGACGCGGAGGACATGCGCTACGACGGCGCGAAGCCGTCCCCCGCCAAAAAGGGCGGCCACGTCTGGCGCGTGACCATGAGCGGCGCGACGCCCGGGGCCGCGTCGGCGCCGCTGGTCGCGTCCGTGGACAACTCGTCGCTGCTGGCGGCGGCGTCTCGAGTCGCGCGGACCGCGAACGCCGTCGGCGGAACTTTGGACCTCGCCGTCGCGGGCTTCTGCTGCGCGAGCGTGGCGGCCAACGCGTCCGGGGCGGACCTGCAGCGCGCCTTGAACGCGTTGCCGTCCGTGGCGGCCGTGCGGGCGTCGCGGAGCGACGCCGAGGACGCGCAGGGCGGCTTTACGTGGTCGGTGACGTTCCTGGGGCTCGCGCCCTTCCTGGAGGCCAACGGCACGGCGCGCGCGAAGACCGTGGATTTGGCAGCACGGAGCGACCGCCTCACGGGCGAGGGCGCCGCGGCGGCGGCGACGCTGGTCACCGCGCGGTCCGGCGCGCCCGCGCTCTGGCGCGTCGAAGTCGGCCACGACGGCGACCGCGCCGTCCACGCGGTGACGCTCGGCGACGGCGCGGGCTTCGTGCGCCTGGGCCTGGACACGCGCAACTGCTCGTCTCGCGCGGGCGGGTCCGGCTACCTCGCGGCGGGCTCGCTGCGCTGGACGCGCCCCATCCCGCGCGCCGCGGTCGGCGACCTCGACGACGAGTCCTACGGCTGGACGGTCCGCGAGGGCCGGGTCGTCCCGGCCTACCCGCCCCACGCCGGCCACGAGCTCGGCGGCCCGAACTCGTCCGTCGAGGCGCAGCTGCTCCGCCTGCCGAACTGGCGGGACATGGGGCCCGCGCGCCTCGACGTCACGCGCCACGAGCACGGAAGCTCGAACCGAGTGACGTGGCGCGTGACCTTCTCCGACGCGCCCCACGCGCTGCCCCTGCTCCGCGTCAAGGCCGTCGCGGGCAACGACGACGAGGACTACGACGACCTGTCGCTGAGCGACGCGGACGCCGCGCGGGAAGAGGCGTGGGCCGCGGCGAACACGACGCAGACCAAGGTCGCGTCGCTCGGCAACCGCGCGAACGTGCGGAGCCGCGTCGCCCAGGGCGGCCGCGCGTCGACGGCGCTGGAGCTCGAGGCGCCGCCCCTGGGGGGCACGTTCCGCCTCGGCTGGGGCGACGACGGCCAGTGGACCGCGCCGCTGACCGTCGGCGCGTCCGAGGACGACGTCGCGGCCGCGCTCGGGGCGCTCCCGGCGTTCCTGCGGCCCGGCGCGGGCCGCGGCGCCGAATTCGTCGTCGCGCGCGACGGGCCCCTCGCGGGCGGCGGCTACGCCTACTGGGTCGCCTTCGAGCGGGACCCCTACGGCCTGACGTTCGCGAGCGAAGGCTTCGACGCGCTCGCGACGACCGCGGCGCTGCAGACCGACGCGGCGGCCCTGCGGGGCCCGAGGACGCGCCGCGCGCGCGCGCGCCTCTGGCGGCCCGCGCACGACGCGGGCGTCCTGCGCCTCGGCGTCGCGCGCGCGCCGCTCGCCGTGCTCTCCGGCGACTACCGGGGCGACGTCGCGGTGTCCGCGTCGGGGAGCCCCGCGAGCCTCACGGCGGCGCTCGCGGGGCTCGCCTTCCGGCCGCTGGGGGACTACTTCGGCGTCGTCGCCGTGGACCTCGCCGTCGCCGACGCCGCGGGCGCGACGGACCATCTGGGTTTGACCGTGACGGTCGCCGGCGCGAACGACGGCCCCCACTTCGACTGGTACGGCGCGGCCGTCGACGTGTCCGGCGCGGGCTACGGGACCTACGCGCTCGACGTCGACGAGGACGCCGAGGGGCGGCTCCTGGGCTTGGCGCTGCGCGACGCGGACGCGAACCCCGGCGAAGTCCACGCCGTGACGCTGAAAGCGAAACACGGCATCCTGGCCGTGCACCGCGCGCCCGCGGACCCCGACGCTGTCGCGCGCCGCGACGACGCGACGACGTGGCACGAGGACGCCGGCGTCCCGGGCGTCGCCAAGGAGCCGCTGCCGGCGAACCGCACGGCGCCGGCCGCGGGCCGCTCGTCGCGCGACGACGAGAACAACGAGCTCGTGTTGACGGGGTCCCTCGCGGCGATCAACGACGCGCTCGCGACGTTGACCTACGTGTCGCTCCGCGACTTCAACGGCGTCGACGCGGTGACGCTCGACGCCGTCGACGGGAGCGGCGCTCGAGCGACGCCTCGATCCCTCGCGGTCAGGGTGCGCCCGGTCAACGACTTCCCCGTCTGGGCCGTCGACGCGGAGGCGCGAAACTTCGCCCTCGCGCCGGAGATGGGCGCCGCGGACGTCGCGGGCCGCGGCGTCGCGCGGCTCTACGGCTACCACGCGTCGACGGCTTCCGCGCACGACGCGTCCGCGTACTTCAACGCGAACAACTACAGCGGCAACGGGTCCCTCGTCGTCGCGGCGCGCTTCGTCGACGAGGACTGCGGCTTCGTGCGCGTGGGCGGGCTGAGCGTCGACGACGCGGACGCGTACTCGCCGACGCTCGACTCGCTCCCCGGCGTCGACTTCGGCGGCTGGCCCGCGCACCTCGAGGTGCGGGCGACCGTCGGCTTCGGCAAGCTGAACCTGCGCGCCGGCACGGGCGCCGGCGCCGCGGCGGTGCTCAAGGCCGCCGGCGCTAGCGACCTGCAGGTCGTCGACGGCGACGCCGTTGCGGGGTCGCGGACGCTCGTCGTCCGGGGGCGGATCGCGGGCGTCCGCGCGGCGCTCGGCGCCCTCGCCTACGCGCCCGACGCCCACTGGAACGGCGTCGACGTGCTGGAGCTGACGGCGAGCGACGGCGGCGACGCCGCGTACGGCGCGGGCGGGCCGCGGTCCGCGGCGGTGCTGATCGCGCTCGAAGTCGCGCCCGTCGCCGACGCGCCCCAGGTCGTCGTGCCCGCGGCCCTCGAGACGTTTGGCGTCGACGCTCTCGAGGACGAGGTGCTCCAGTTCGGCGGGCCCGCGGCGCAGGCGTCGCAGAACCGCGTCGCCGGCGCGTTCGCGGTCGTCGACGACGACCTCGTCGACTTGCGGAGCACGGCGCGGCGCTGGCTCGTGCCCTACTCGCGGTCGGCGGACACGTTGGACGTGCGGACGCCGCGACTTGGGGACCTCGACGGCGGCGAGGCGAACCGCGAGGACGCGTCGTCGACCAAGGGCACGTACGCCTACGCGAACTCCCACGAGCAGGCCGCGGCGGGCCTCGCCGTCGCCCACGTCGACGCGGGCGACGTCGAGAGCGACCGCCACGGCTACCGCGTGCACCGCGTGCGGGACCGCTACACGCTCGTCGTCGCGGCGCGGCGCGGCTTCGTGGCGCTGCCGACGGCGCACGCGCCCGAGGACGCGGACTGGAAGAAGGAGCACACCCTGGTCAACTACACGCTCGCGGAGGCGAACCGGGCTCTAGTCGGCCTGCAGTACGTGCCCGACTTCAACTGGAACTCGGCCGCGCAGGCGCGGAAAGCCGCGGACGTCGCGGGCTTCGACGGCCGCGTCGACGGCGACGGCCCGCTGGAGACGATCACGGTGGCGGCCTACGACGCCACGGGCCGCTCCGGGTCGTCGACCTACGAATTCTACGTCAAGCCCGTCAACGACGCGCCCGTGCTCGCGAGCGTGCGGAGCGGCGCGCGCGACCCGTACGCGGGCGAGGCCGACCAGGCGACGCGGTTGACGTTCCGCGCGGACACGCTCGTCGTCGCCGAGGACGGGTCCTCGAGCGACCTGGGGGCGACGGTGCGCGACGTCGACGCCCTCGACGTCGTCGGCGGTTTGATCGACGTCGTCGCCGTCGCGACGCGCGGCGTGCTGCGCCTGGACGACGCGGCGCTGGCCGCGGGCGGCCGCGGCCGCGTGCGGCTGAGCGCGGGCGCCGAGGGGTCGCGCCTCCTCGGCTTCTCCGGCGAGCCGGACGCCGTCGCCGCGGCTCTCGGGGCGCTCAACTACGCGCCCGACGCGGATTTCGCGGGCGACGACGCGGTGCTCGTCACCGCGTCGGATCGAGGGAACAGCGGCGCGGGCGGCGACGGGTCGGACGCGCTGGAGCTGCCCGTCGAGGTGCGGCCGACCTGCGACGCGCCCGTGGTGGCGCCGCGGTCCCGCGCCTACGCGACGGCGGAGGACGCCGCGGCGACGGTCGGCTTCGACATTTTCGACGAGGACCACGCGAACCTGCTCCGCGCCTACGAGGCCGGCCTCGACGTCAGCGGCGCGCCCGTCAACGCGACGTCCGACGCGACGTTTTTTCCCCTGGTGTCCGCGACGCTGACGGCGGGCAACGGCTCGCTGACCATCGAGGAGGGCGCGCGGCGCGCGCTGCGCTTCGTCCGGGGCACGTCGGGCGTCTCGGAGTCGCTCATCGCGTTCCGCGCGACCATCGCCGACGCCGCGGCGGCCGTCGCCGCCGTGAGCTACGCGCCGCGGCGCGACTACTTCTCGGCGCCCGTCCGCGCGGGCGTGCCCGCGCTCGACCGCGTCGAGCTGGTCCTGGAGGACCTCGGCCTCGACTTCGGCGGCCTGCCGGACGGCTTCGGGGGCGTGGACTGCGCGCCGCTCGTCGGGTCGGCCCACGCCAAGGTGCGCGTCGACGCCGTCAACGACGGGCCCGTCGTCAAGGTGCCCGGCGCGGTCTACGAGGCGTCGGACCTCGCGGGGTCCACGTTCCGCGACGGCGCGGTCCGCGGCGACCTCGTCCTGAAGCGCATCAAGCCCATGGCCGTGCCCGAGGACACGATCTTGGAGCTCGGGAGCCTCGTGTCCGTCGCCGACGACGCCGACGACGCCGACGCGTTCCCGGACGCCGTCGGCGCGCTGACCGTGTCCGTCTCGAACGGCGAGTTCGCGCTCGGCGTCCTCGGCGCGGGCGCGGCCGTCGCCACGGACCCGCGCGACGGGCCCGTGGACGACGTCGACGACGGCGTCGACGACGAGGACGACGACCGCTTCCGCGCGGGGTCCCGCTGGCGCCGCGCGGCGGTCCGGTGGCGCGTCCGCCCGGGCGACCGCGACGCCGCGCTCCGGGGCCTGCGCTTCCGGGGCCTGCCGGACGCCCACGGCAACGCGTCGCTCACGGTCGCCTGGGAGGACGGGGGGCACGGCGGCCTCGGGAACGCGCGCGGCGTCGCGGGCTGCCGCGACTGCTCGCCGGCCTTCCGCGGCTCCGCGGAGGATCTCGCGCCGTCGTTGCACGACGCGAAGACCATCCCCGTCGTCGTCGCCCCGGTGCCCGACGCGCCCTACGTCGACTCGGCCTACGGCGGCGGCGCGTCCGTCGAGGTGCCCGAGGACGGCGACGTCTGGCTGAGGGGGGTGCGGGTCGTCGACCCGGACGACGCCGACGCGCCGTTCACTTTACGCCTCGCCGCGGACCGGGGCAGCGTGAGCCTCGGGTTCCCGCCGCCGTCGTCGCTCCGCTTCGAGGTCGGCGACGGCGACATGGACCGCGCCGTGCGCTGCCGCGGGCCCCTGAGCGCGATCAACGCGGTGTTGGCGGATTTGCGCTATGCTCCGCCGCGCGACTTCACGACGGCGGGCGCGGGCGCGCTCGACGTGTTATCGCTCGTCGTCCACGACGTCGACGACTTCGACCGCTCGGCGTCGTCGACGATCCGGCTGCGCGTGGCGCCGTCGTCGAACTGGAACGACGCGCCGGCGCTGCGGATCCCCAACGCGTCGCGCGTCGGATCGCCCTGCGTCGCGCGGCCCGAGGGCGCGCTCCGGCGCACGCGCGGGCGCACGGAGGACCCGGGCCGCGACGCCGACGAGGTGCCCGTCTGCGACCGGCGCGTCGCCGTCGCGAGCATGGCCGGGTTCGTCGAGGACGTCGTGCGCCATCCCTTTGGGGGCATAACGTTCTCGGACGCGGACGAGGCGGAGATTCTGTACACCGCGCCGCGTCTGGAGGTGCGGCTCGCGGTGACGAACGGTCTGTTGAAGTTCGACGGCGCGGACGGGCTGGGCCTGCAGGCCCTGGACGAGGCGGCGCCGCTGGGCGTCTTCCGGTCGCGCCAGGCCTTCCGGGGCGCGCCGGACTTATTGACCGCGGCGATGCGGTCGCTCGCGTACGTCACCAAAGAAAACTGGTACGGCGTCGACGCGCTCAACATCTCCGTCGTCGACGGCAAGGGCCACGACGACGCGGCGACGATCATCCTGGACGTGGACCGCGCGCCGGACCGGCCCTTCCTGGAAGCGCGCGCGGACGAGGCCGCGCCGCTCTACCGCTACGGCGGCTTCGGCGGCCCGACGGGCGCGTGGGGCCCCGCGGCCGCGCTCGAGGACGCGCCCTTGCTCACGTCGGAAGACGTGCGCTTCCGGCTCCCGACGCTGCGCGTGCGCGACGTCGACGCCGAGGCGAACGCGGACGCCGTCGCGGCGGCCGGCCGCGCGGGCGAGACCGCCGCGGACGCGATACGGGAATTGGTGCGGGGCCGCGAGGTGCCCAACGCGCTCGAGGGCCCCAAGGTCGAGGTCGAGGCGCGGCTCACGCTGCGGGTGTCCGTGCACTTTGGCAAGGTGAGTTTGTGCGCGCTCAAGTGCCCGGGCGTGTCCTTCCTCGAGCCCGACTACGCGTTCGAGGCGCGGCGCCGCGGTGGCGTCGCGGCGCTCGCGGGCGTGCGCGCGCCGCCCTTCGAGCCCTACGCCGTCCTCGAGGCGGGGGCTCGCACCGGCGACGGGACCGTGCGCACGGGGCGGCCCCAGCTGCGCTGGTGGCGCAACGCGACGCTCCGCGGCACGGCCGCGGCGCTGACGCGGGCGCTCTGGGACGCGCACTACTGGCCGGACCTCAACTACAACTCCGACGCCGCGGGCCGCGAGGACGACGTGCTCACCGTGCGCCTCTCCGAGGAGCCGCCGAGCGGCGACGGGTCCCCGAGCGACGAGGCCGTTTTGCGCGTCCAGGTCGCGGCGGCGAACGACGCGCCCGTCGTCGCCGCGGCGCGCCTCGAGACGCTCGCGAGGCCCCTGTCGTCGACGGGCGAGGCGCCGACGACGGGCGACGGCCTGAGTCTGGCCGTCGTCGCCGTGGACGACGACGCGCTCGTGACGACGGAGGACGAGCCCCTGGTGCTCGCGGAGCTGTTTTCGGTGAGAGACGCGGACGCGGCCGAGGCCGGCGGCGACGCGACGGCGCTGGAAGTCACCGTGGACGCGACGCGGGGCGCGGCGGCCTTCGCTCTAGACGCGCCGGACGTGCTCTTCCTCGAGCCGGCGGACTGGGGCGCCTGGAACGACACGGCGGCGGCGGCCTACGAGACGCGGCAGCCGTGGCGCGACGTCGGCGCGCGGCGCGTCGTCTTCCTCGCCGGGCCCGACGCGGCGAACGCGGCGCTGGCGGCCCTGGCCTTCATCCCCGCGCGGGACTGGCACGGCTCCGGCGCGACGGTGACCGTGACCTGCGACGACCGGGGCAACTTCGGCGCCGGCGGCGCCGCGCGGGCCGCGCGGACCGTCAAGATCCGCGTCCGCGAGGCCAACGACCCGCCGACGCTCGCGGCGCCCGAGCTCGGCGGCGCCGACGCGCTCTACCTCGACGCCGGGGGCCGCGGGCGGCTCGCCGGCGCGTCGGCCGTCGACGCGAAGCTCGGCCACGTCGCCGCGTTCGCGCCGCGGGACCGCTTCGGCGCGCTGCGGCGCATGGAGGCGGGCCTCGAGCCCCACGCGCCCTACGCCTCCCCCGACGAGGCGGCCCACGCGGGCTCCGAGCTCTGGCGGTCCGCGCCCGCGCGCGGCACGCGCGACGTCGTCGACGACGCGTACTACGCGGGCGCGGGCAGCGACCCGGCGCACGGCTGGCGGTCCGCGAACGTCGGCGACCTCGCGGCGCGCGGCTCGAGCCGCCCGCGCTTCTTCAGCGAGCTCGACGACCGTTTGTATTTCGCCGCGGACGGCGACGGCGGCCGCGGCGCGGAGCTCTGGGCGTCCGACGGCACGGGCAGCCACCTCGTCGCGGACGTGCTCCCGGGCGCCGGGTCGTCGGACCCGCGCTTCGTCACGACCTACGGGGACCTGCTCTACTTCAGCGCCCGGGGCAACGACGCGAGGAACTGGCGCGTGCCGCTGGACCACGTCGACGACTGCGGGAGCGCGCGGCAGTCGTCCTTCGAGCCGCGGGCCCACTTCGTCGTCGCCGAGCACAACGTCTGGGAGCCGGGCTGGACCTACGACTGCCCCCAGGGCTTCCGCTGGATGACGTCCGCGGAGGGCGACGCGGCGTTCACGGGCGCGAACTTCGGGCCGAGCACGGGCGCGGGCTGGGTCACGGGCGACGACACGAGCGAGCCGCTGGTCTACTACGACCAGTGCGGCTGGGAGGGCTACCGCTGGGGCGGCAAGGCGCGCGAGCATTTCCGCTTCTCCGACAGCCACATCACGGGGAGCTACAAGTCGGCCGGGTCGCCCGACGGCCGGCGGCCGGACCTCGACCGCAAGCGCAGGGGGAAGGTGGACCTCCGGGTGAACAAGTTCGCGGGGATCATGTGCATCGAGGACGGCGCCTACGCGGGCGTGTCGCCGACGGGCGCCGAGCTCTGGGTCTCCGACGGCCGCACGGAGACGTACCGCGCCGCGGAGATCAGGCCGGGCGGGCCCGAATCCCACAGCGACCCGCGCTACCTCGCCGTCTTCGACGGGGCCCTGTTCATGTCGGCGGACGACGGGTTCCACGGGCGGGAGCTCTTCCGCTTCGTCGCCGACGACGACGCGGGCCGGGGCTCCGCGCGCATGGTCGGCGACCTCCGCCGGGGCCCGGAGCCGAGCCACCCGAGGTACCTCACGGCCTGCGGCGGCTTCCTCTGGTTCGCCGCCGACGACGGCTTCAGCGGCGACGAGCTCTGGGTCTCGGACGGCAAGCTCGGCTTCCTGGACCGCGACCGCGGCGACGCCGCGCACCCGTCGTCGTTCCCGGAGGTCGGCGGCGCGGGCACGCGCGTCGCCGCGGACGTCTTCGCGGGGCGGCCGGGCTCGCAGCCGGACCACCTCGCCTGCCTCGACGGGACCTTATTGTTCGCGGCGTCGACGAAGCACGAGGGCCGCGAGCTGTGGCGCGCGACGTGGAAATATCGCAACGACACGGCCACTCTAGACGTGGCCCTCGTCAAGGACATCCGCCCCGGCACGAAGCCGTCGAACCCGAGCTCCATCTTCGCGTTCAACGGCCGGGCCTACTTTGCCGCGGACGACGGCGTCGTCGGCGCGGAGCTCTGGGTCACGGACGGCTCGGGCGCGAACACGCGGCTCCTCGAGGACCTGAGGCCGGGCGCGCGCGGCTCGAGCCCGAAGTACTTCACGGCGCTGACGACGGAGGCGAGCCGCCTCTTCTTCCTCGCGACGACGTCGGACCTCGGCGACGCGCGGGGCTCGTCGCTCGAGGCGCCCGTCGCGCGGCGGCTCTTCGAATCCGACGGCACGCGCCACGGCACGAAGCGCGTCTACGACCAGACCGAGGCGCTGTTCGACGTGGACGACGAGGTCTTGGACGCGGCCTGGCCCCGGACCCTGGCGCCGCTGGGCGCCGCGCTCTACTACCCCGCGCGCCGCGGGTCGACGAAATTGCGCGGCGGCGCGGCCGCGGGCCGCGCGACCTCCGGCGCGCCGCGGCGCCTGCGCACGCTCGCCTTCGCGGTCTACGACGTCGACGTCGGCGAATCGCTCCACATGACGCTGACCGTGGACCCGCCGGAGGCGGGCGGCTTGACGCTCGGCGATTTAAGGGGTTGTACGCTCCTGGACGGCGACGGCGTCCGCGACGCGAAGCTGGACCTCCGCGGCTCGCGGGACGAGCTCAACGGCGCCATGGAGGACCTGTCCTTCGAGGCGCGCGACGGCTTCCACGGGCGGGCGATCGTGTTCGCGTCCGTGAAGGACGACGCGCCGCGGTGCCCCGCGGCGAACGCGACGGACGGCACGCGGGGGCCCAACGCGACGGCCGACGACTGCGTGCGCGGGTTCAACGCCACGGCCTACGGCAACGCGACGGTCTTCGTGCGCAAGCGGAACCTGCCGCCGTCGATCGTCGTCGCCCGGGGCCCCGTCGGCGCGGCGCCGGACGCGACGCCGACGCTCATCCGCAAGGCGGCCGTCGTCGACGACCCGGACGCGACGGAGACGAACTTCGGCGTCGACCCGACGACGGGGCTGCGCGTGGCGCCGAGGCTCGTGGTCACGGTCGCGTCCGCGCGCGGCCGCGTCTCGCTCGCGGCGACGGACGCGGCGCTCTCCTTCCTCGAGGGCGAGGGCACCCAGGACCGGCGGACGGTCTTCGACGGCGCGCTGCCGGACCTCAACCGGGCGCTCGCCACGCTGGCCTACGAGTGCTGGAGCCTCGACGGCTGCGCCGCGGGCGAGGCGGACGCGATCAACGTCACCGTCGACGACGGCGGCTTCTCGGGCTACGGCGGCGCCCTGACGGCGTCGGGGTCCATCCCCGTCGTGCTCGTGGGCTACTAGTAAGACTTACGTCTTCCACCCCTTATCGCGCTGGTTGCCCATGTAGTCCACGTAGCCGGCCCACTGCTCCGCGAGCTTCTTCTTCTGCTCGTCGGTCAGCTCGGGGGCCGCCTTGGAGAGCGTCGCGTCGTCCTTGGGGGTCGGGAGGCGGTCGGGTTTGTTCTTCGTCGCGGCGTCGTCGTCGTCGCCGGGCGGCGCGGCCGTCGACGCGCGGCGCCGCGCGGCGGGAAAAATGGCGGGCGGGTTTGGCGTGGTCGCGTAGAATAATTTGTGTGTCTTTGTGTGTCGTAGCGTTGTCGTGCGCAACGCTACGGCGCCTCCGCGCAGCGCGGAGAACATCTTCTCTTTGCTTTATGCTGTGGCAAAACCGCACCGGAGTTGGTTCCGACGCGATCGACGCGGTGCCTGGCGCTATGCGACGCTGCAGCGGTGGCTGTAGAGAGGTTCTAGGTGCTCCCTCCCGTGACTCCCGCGCGCCGAAGCCGCTTCACGCGCAGCTCGTGTCGATGCCGTCACCGCCCTCGGCCTCACCGTCGACCTCTGGCGTATTTTTTGTCCGACCGAGTTTTGGCGCGCAAAGCGGCGCGATGGACCGGCTCAAACGGCACTGATTATCTCCTCACAATAAACTCGGGAAGCCGAGGCACGATCGCCACACCCACCATCGATCGACGCTAGACGCCCGTGAGCGCGCGCGCGCCACGAAACGGCGTGGAACGTCGATATGGAAGACCACATCAAAACAACCACCACGACACAAGCCCGCCCGCCGTCGACGCCGGACAGCCAGCGGCGCCAGTCGAAGAACCAGAGCCCGCGGCGGTCGAGCCACGCGCACGCGCTCTTCGAGCGCTTCGAGGACCTCGCGGCCGCGGGGCGCCGCGCGTCGGCGGCGTCGGACCCCGTGGACGCGCTCTGCGACGTCGTCCACCGCGCGTGCATGGACAGCGTCGCGCGGCGCGTGCCGACGCCGCGCGCCCTCGCCGTCGAGTGGGTGCCGCGCTTCGTCACGGAGTTCGCGGGCGTCGCCGCGGCCGGCGCGCGCGACGGCGCGGCCGCGCTCCGGCGCGCGGTCCGCGCGCGGTGCGTCCGGCCGCCCCTGGAGCTGCCCGAGGACGCGAAAGTCGCGTCGCCGGCCAGGGCCCGGTCCGAGAAGGCGTCCGCCGACGCGACGCGGCGCCGGCTGCGGGACGCGGAGCTCCAGATCCTGCTGCGCGTCGTGCTGGCGAAACAACCGAAAGCTTTAAGCGACCGCGATTCCCGCGCGGTGCAGGCCGTCGCGGAGAACGCGTCCTTCGCGCTCCAGGCGCCCCACGTCGAGTGCGAGCCGCCGCGGCGGTCGAGCTCCCGCGGGTCCGGCGACTACCTCGTGGATTACGCGTCGCTGCGGTCGTTCTTCGACACGGCGCTCGCGCCGCCGCTCCGGCGCCTCGCGCCGGGCACGCTCGCCGGGCTCCGCAGGGCCTTCGAGTTCGACGCCGCCGCCGAGCCGCGCCGGCCGCGGGGCCGCGACCGCGGGGGGGCGTCGACCGGCGAGGCCTGGCCCGCGCGGCCGCCGTCGATGGTGCCGCCGTCCAAGCGCGCCAAGCCGTCGCCCGGCGGCTCGTCCGTCGACGAGCCGTCGCCGCCGAGCCACCGGAGCCGCATCATCCACTGCTCCCAGGACAGCGAGAAGGACGACGACGACTCCCAGGGCTGGGCCAACTTCTGCGCCGCGGACACCGAGGAACCGCCGGCGAAGCGGCCGCGCCGCGCGGCGCCGTCCGCCGCGGAGCCCGCGGCGCCGCCGGCGCCGGCGACGCGCAAGAAGCCCGCGGCGGCGCCGCCGGCATCGCAGCCCCTGCGCCGCGAGGCGTCGCAGCCCCTGCGCCGCGCGGGCTCGCTCGACCGCGCGGGCTCGCTCCGCGCGCTCGGCGCGGCGTCGCAGCGCCGCGCGCTCGGCCTCGGCGCGCCGGCCCTCGCCCGCGCGCCCGCCGCGGACCCGCCGCCGCGGGGCCGCGCGCCGCCGCCGCGCCGCGCGACGGTCGCCGCGGCGCCGCGCCGCGCCGCCGCGGACCCGCCGCCGTGGCGTGCGAGCGCCGCGCCCGCCGCGCGCGCGCCCGCCGCGGCGCCGCCGGCGCCGGCCGCGCCGCCGTCGGCGTCCGCCGCGAGCCCCGCGGCGTCGCGCAAGCTCAAGCACGTGGCGTCGCCGTCGCCGCCGCGCCAGCGCGGCGGCGCGCGCGCGGCGCACGCGCAGCGGCGCCGCGTCGGCGGCGCGGCCGCGCGGCGCAGCGGGCCCACGTCGGCGCCCGCGGCGCCGGAGCCGTCGCCGCCGCGGCGCCGCGTCGTCGAGGACACGCCGGACCAGGACGAGCCCCAGATGCCCGCGCGCATCAAGCACAAGCGCGCGCGCGACCAGGGCAAGGACGACGTCCGCGGCCGCCTCGCGTTCTAAACAACTTCGAATCGGTCGCCCCGGCCGTTACGCACGCGGGGCGCGGGCGCCGGCGCGGCCCGGGGGGCGGCGCCGCTCGGCGCGTCTTGGATTCGCGATAGGACTCTACATCTTGGCGAGGAGCGAGTCGATGACGGAGTAGAGGAAGACGCCGCCGATGCAGATGGCGGAGCCGAGGAGCTTGACGAAGGGGAGGTCCTCGCCGAGGACGAGCGCGACGCCGATGATGATGATGACGCGCTTGGCCGTGTTCGCGACGGACTGCGTGATCGCGTTCGTCTTCTTGATGGTCATGGTCGCGAGCTCGTTGTAGCCGTAGAAGTAGACGCCCGACAGGAGGAAGTTGGACTTGACGGCCGGGTTCGTCTTGAGGACCTCCATGAACTCGCCAAATTTCGCGCCCTCGGTCGCGAACATGAGCGGCAGCGACATGAGGAAGGCGAGGAGCGACGTGATGGCGAACTGGTTGCCGACGGAGCCGAGGCGGTCCTTGAGGCCCGGCGTCTCCATGAGCTTCTTGTTCTCGTTGCCCTTGAACGCCGCGAACAGATTCGCCGAGCACGCGGCGACGAGCGCGGACACGGCGAAGTCGAGCTCCTTGACGGACGCGATGATGACGCCGCCGATGACGGGGATGAGACAGAGCCACTTGGCCTGGGAGATGGGCTTGCCGTAGACGAACTGGGACAGCACCGCCGCGAACGCGGGCTCCGCGGCCTTGACGATCTGGCCGAACGACACCGCGCCCGCGGACAGCGCGAAGACCGACGCGCAGTGGGCCATCATGGAGCAGAAGGCCACGGGGAGCATGGCGACGATGTCGTCCATCGTCAGCGCGGGGATGGACCGCATGTCGGGCGCGACCCACGCGAAGAGGGCGTAGACGACGCCGACGCCGAGCTGGAGCGACGCGATGGTCATGGGGAAGCCCTTGGAGCCGCCGGAGCCCTTGAGCGCGAGCTTGTTCGTGATGTTGTAGTAGTAGTTGCCGAGGTACCAGAAGAAGAAGTAGCCGAGCAGCGCGAAGTCGAGGCCCATGAACATGGACACGCTGCGGGCGGCGCGCGCGGTTCGAACTCCTTTTGGATGGGTTCATTCCGGGGACGCTGGCTCCATCACGCGCCGCCGCGGGCGGGCGTGGCGGCGACGGACTTGACGCCCTGGTCGAAGTCGCCGTAATCCGCGGACATGGCCGCCGAGCGGCCGACGACGGAGCCTGCGGTAGAGAGGGTTTCACGGGGCGTTTGCGTCGAGTCGGCACGCACCAGAGCGGCCCGCGGGCGTCAGCGCGACGGCCGAGCCGGCGAGGAGCGCAGCGGCGACGACCGACTTCATAGTTCTGGTGTCAAAAGCGAGTGGATCGCGGCGTGCCGCTCTGACGATTTTGAGGCGGCGAGACAGCGAAGCAGTGGCGAGGCAAACCTCATCGTTGTGGCAGAAGTGGAGCGGACCGCGTCCGCGAGCTCGGCCGTGAGCGCGGCGTTCTCGGCCTCGAGCGTGGTCACGTTGCCCTGAGCAGCGGCCTTGTCCGCGACCGCGTCCGCAAGCTCGTCCTGCAATGCTGCGCCCTCTTGCCATGCTCACCAGTGCGCTAGCGCTTGCGCCGCGCCGCGTCGTCACGCGGCATCGCACCTTCCTTGCCGCGACCGCCGACGACGGCTCGACGCGGCCCTGGGCGACGTTCCGCGTCGTCTTCGAGGACGACGAGGTCATCGTGTGCGACAAGGGCTCGGGCCTGCTCGCCGTGCCCGGGCGCGGCGACCACAAGCAGGATTCGCTCATCACGCGGCTGCGCGCGACGCGCGGCGCGAGCACGACGCTGGCGCATCGCTTGGACCGCGACACGTCGGGGCTCGTCGTCGCGGCGAAGACGAAACGAGCGCTGCGGAGCCTGAGCATGGCGTTCGAGGCGCGCGAGGTCGAGAAGAGCTACGTCGGCGCCGTGCTCGGCTGGCCCGAGGCGACCTTCGGCACGGTCGACGAGCCCATCGGCAAGGTGAAGACGGACGCCGGCCACAATCGCGTCGCCGTCGTCGCCGAGGCGGACGGCGGCCGCCGGAGCCGGACGAACTGGGCGCTGCTGGAGAAGCGGGACGATGGGTCCTCGTTGCTCAGCCTCCAGCCCGTGACGGGCCGCTCGCAGCAGCTCCGCGTCCACTGCGCGCTGATCGGCCTACCGCTCCTCGGCGACGCGCTCCACGGCACCGAGGAGGCGGCGGGCCGCGCGCCGCGGCTCTGCCTCCACGCCGCGAGGCTGTCCCTGGACCTGCCCACGGCCGGCCCGATGACCTTCGAGGCCGAGGCGCCCTTCGCCGCGTCCGCGGACTACGCGTCCCTCCTCGACCCGCCTCGTTGAAGCCTAAGGTGAAGGAGTTTCCGGAGAGCTGAACTTCGCTGAGCAGCCCAATGGACGCGTTCATGTACGCCCTGGCCCTCGTCGCGCTGCCCTGCTTGGCCATGATCATTCTCGCGGCCCTCGCCCTGTGCGTGCAGCCGCCGCCGGTCTTCGTCGCCGCGCTGCAGCACCTCGCCGCGGGCATCGTGCTCTCCGCCGTCGCCGTCGAGCCCAGCGTTTCGCACACGGAATGCTCGCCAGCGCGCGTTGAGAAGTCCGGTCCCCCGTAGGTCGAGCTCGTGCCCGTGATCAACGAGGCGCCGAGCTCCCTCGCGAACAACTCGGCCATCGCCGTCGGCTTCGCGCTCGGCGTCGCCCTCTTCGTCGTCGTCGGCAAGTTCTGCGGCGACGCGGACGACGACGGCGGCGACGAGACGCGGTCGCGGCTGCGCACCGTGTCGTCGGCGAACAGCGCCTGCTCCGAGGCCGGCCACGCGCCCAAGTCCAAGCTGGGCATGATGAAGGACTCGATGTGCGAGGCGGACTACGAGGTCGTCTCGGAGGCGCCGCGCTTCCCCAGGTACCCGACGACCATGGTGCTCGCCGTGTTGGTCGACGCGCTCTGCGACGGCTTCCTGATCGGCGTCGCCGCGGCGTCGGGCACGAACGCGGGATTGATCATGGCCATCGCGCTGACGATCGAGATGGGCTTCTTGTCGCTGACGTTCGCGACGACGCTGCGGCGCCAGCCGCGCGCCGTCGCCTTCGTGAGCATCGCGCTGCCGCCGGCGTGCCTCATGCTCGGCGGCGTCCTCGGCGCGTCGACGGCGAACGTCGTGTCGCGGACGCCCGCGCTGCACGTGGGGCTCGTGTCCTTCGGCGTCGCCGCGCTGCTCTACCTCGTCACGGAGGAGCTGCTTCTAGAGGCGCACGAGAGCCACGAGGGGCACATCTGGTGGGTGGACTGCTGCTTCTTCCTCGGGTTCCTCATGTCGTTCCTGCTGGATAAGCTGCTCTAGCGCTATCGCCGGTCTTTGAGGAGCGCGCGGGCGAGGATCGCGACGGTGCTCTCGAGGTGCGCGACGCGCGCCTCGACGGCGCCGACGCGCGCCTCGACGTCGCCGAGGCGGCGGTCGACCTCGTCGGCCGGCGCGCCGCGGCGCCGCGCCGCGCGGAGCTCCTTCTCCAGGGAAATCAGGAGCCGCAGCTGGTGGCGCACGGACTCCGTGCCGTCGTCGCCGGCGCTCGCCAGCTCCCGCACGAGCGCCTCGAGCTGCTCGACCGTCGCGCGCGGGTCGTACGCGTCGAGCGCGCCGGCGCCGTCGCCGAGCAGCGCCTCGACGGCCGACCGCTGCCGCTTCGCGAGCTTCGACAGCACCGCGACCTCGTGGGCGCTGTCCTGCGGTGTGGGCGGCGGCGCGGGCCGCGGCGGCGGCGGCGGTTTCGCTCGCGATGGTGACGACGGCGCGTCGACGACGCTCTGGAAGAGCTTGCGGGACGGCGACGACGGTCGCGCGACGTCGGAGCAGCCGCCGCCGCTCTGGAAGAGCATGCGGGACGGCGACGACGGCCGCGCGACGTCGTCGCTCGGGGACAGCGTCGCGCGCAGCGACTGTCTCCGGAGCTTGAGCGCCGACGTGAAGTGGTCCTCGGCCATGGTTCCTACCGCCTTGCCGCGTCAAGCCCCACTACGAGGCGCTTTTCCAGCGCCGCGTCGAGCGTCTCCCTCTCCGCTCCGAGGCGCGCGTCTCGACCTAAGAGCTCAGGGGCTGCCTCGCACCATCGTCATGTCAGCATCCCCTTCACTAATCGGTCAAGATATGTGTGCACTTTCCCGTGAAACGTCCGAAGTTTCGGCTCCCGCAATTCCTATCAAGTTTCAGGGCTGCGCCGCCCGGGAACCACCATGGGCGCCCGGCACTCTCCGCACAACGCAAAGCAACAAGCAACCAGGCATCGCCTCGGACCCCACCTCGCGCCCCCACGCCACCACCGCAAGCCGCCATGAAGCTCTCCCTCGCCTGCGCCGCCTCCCTCGCCCTCGGCGCCTCGGCCTACCTGGACCAGATCTCCTGGGAGGACGGCGGCGAGGCGCTGGACCTGGCCCTGGAGCTCGAGGCGGCCCTCGCCAAGGACGCCGAGTACCTCGAGCAGTGGACGTCGGGCACGGACATGGAGCGCCTCGAGCTCCGGCGCCGCATGGACGCCTACTCGTACTTCTACACCGACGCGCCGACTTACGCGCCGGTCGAGTCCACGCCCGAGCCGACGCCCAACCCCACGCCCGAGCCGACCCCCAAGCCCACGCCGTCGCCGACCCCGCTCCCCGGCGACCCGTCCGCGGCGCCCGTCTTCGCCCCCACGGCCAAGCCCACGCCCGAGCCGACGCCGAAGCCGACGCCCGCGCCGACGCCCGCGCCGACGCCCGCGCCGACGCCCCGGCCCACGCCCCGGCCCTCGCCCGAGCCCACGCCCGAGCCCACGGCCGAGCCCACGGCCGAGCCCACGCCCGAGCCCACGTCGGCGCCGACGGTCGGCGCCGTCGAGTCGGGCTGCGAAGATTCGACGTCCTGGTTCTACGACGACGAGCCCGACAAGAACTGCGCGCACGTGGCCGCGAAGTCCGTCCAGCGGCGTCTCACCCCTCAATTACTCCCCATCTGATCCTATTCCTCCTCAGGTTGTCCCGGTGCGACTCCAAGGAGGACGACACCGGGGTCCTGGCCAAGGACGCCTGCCCCGCGACGTGCTCGAACTGCCCCTCCGCGTGCGCGGACGACGTGACGTGGTTCTACGACGGCGACGAGGACAAGAACTGCGCCAAGGTCGCCGAGAAGCTGTCGCGCTGCGACTCCAAGGAGGACGAGGACGGGGTCCTGGCCAAGGACGCCTGCCCGGTGACGTGCTCGAACTGCCCCGACGACGACGCGGAGGAGGACGACGAGGAGGAGGACGAGCCCGAGGAGACGTGCACGGACAGCACGAGCTGGTACTACAAGTCAGCAGCGGTGTCCCCCTCAATCCTACCCCACCCCACCAAATGATCCCGTCCCGCGGTTCCTCCCGGGCTCGCTACGTTCAGAGACGCGTCAAACCAAATGATCCCGTCCCTCCTCAGGAAGAGCAAGAACGACTGCGACTGGATGGCCAAGAACACGAACAAGTGCAAAAAGAAGGGTTTGGACAAGGTGAAGGGCCGCGATGCCTGCCCGGTCGCGTGCGACGAGTGCCCCGAGGAGGAGGTGTGCGAGGACAGTACTTCGTGGTTCCGCAAGAAGAGCAAGTACGACTGCGCGTGGGTCGCGGAGTCCCCGTCGAAGCGCTGCGAGAAGGACGACGAGCACGGAATCGACGCCGAAGACGCCTGCCTCGTCTCCTGCGGCGTCTGCGAGGCGCCCGCGCCGACGCCGAAGCCGTCCCGCGAGCCGACGGCGAAGCCCACGTCCGCGCCGACAAGCAAGCCCACGTCCGCGCCGATTGTCGCCACGCCGGTGCCCACGGTCGGCACGGTCGAGTCGGGATGCGAGGATTCCGTCAGCTGGTTCTACGGCGGCAATCCGGAGAAGGGCTGCGCGCGCGTGGCCGAGAGCCTCGGGCGCTGCGACAGCAAGGAGGACGACCACGGCGTGCTCGCAAACGAAGCCTGCAAGGCGACCTGCGGGACCTGCCCCACGACGCCCACGTGCGAGAACAGCGCCTCCTGGTTCTACAAGGACGAGAAGCGCGACTGCGACTGGGTCGCAATCAAGCCGGACGTCCGCTGCGCCAAGGAAGACGACGAGGACGTGTCCGCGCACGAAGCGTGTCCCACGGTCTGCGACGCCTCCTGCGCCGTCGCCGACAGCACATCGTGGTACTACGGCAAGCCGTCCAAGAATTGCGACTACATCGCGGAGAAGACGTCCCGCTGCTCGAGCAAGAAGGACGACGACGGCATCTACGCGCACGAAGCCTGTCCGGTCGCGTGCGCGGACGCGGGCGAGCAGGACCGCAAGCTCCTCCGCGGCGCGAATTAGAGCCCCGAACCCACCCCCCCGCCCTCCGCCCCGCGCTACCGCCTAACATCCATGCCTGCCGAGTCGGTCGCGGACGGTGTCCGGGTCGCCAAGTCCCTGGCAAGGCTTCATCAGGTGGTCCTCGCGATGTCGGAGCGCGAAGACGGCGAGACGAACGAGCCTGAGTGGATGATGAAGAAGCGCGAGTATGAAGAGCGCATGGCCCGAGTGAAGAACGCCAAGCTCCGTACACTTTGCACAATTTGCTCGGCGAAAGCGAAGCTCCCATGCCCGTGCGGAACGACGCAGTATTGCTCGGTCGCCTGCCAAAAGGTCGATTGGCGCGAACGGGGCCACCGGAAGGCGTGCAAAGAAATCCGGGCGCGGGCGGAGGCGCCGACGCCCCCGCCGCAGGACGTCTTCTACGGGCCCGCGCCGCGGTCGCGCGCCGACGAGGCCCGTGCGCGCATCGCCGCGGAGCACGAGGCCGCTCGAATCAGGCGCGAGGCGAACCCGGAGCGGGCGCCGCTGTCGGCGCGGTACGGGTCGCGGTGCCCGATCTGTCTCGAGGAGTGGAACGTGAATGAGATGCCTACGTATCGTGCATGTTGCTGCCGAGTGATCTGTGATTCGTGTGGGCACAAGATCGGTGATGAACCTTGTCCTATCTGTCGGGAACCTGCTCTAAAGTACGAAGAGGAACTGGCTGTGACCCGTCGCCACGTGGAGAATGAAGTGCCAGAGGCGATCGAATTCTTGGGAATTTGTTACCGCGACGGCGACTACGGCCTCGTGAAGTCCGGAAAGAGGGCCGCGAAACTTTTCAAGCGCGCTGTGGAGCTCGGGAGCGTGGATGCGATGAACAACCTAGGGTCGCTTTATGATACAGGACCATGTGGCGTCAAGCGCGACTCAAGGAAGGCAAACCAGCTGTTTCGTATGGCTTCGGACCGGGGTGATGCGACGGCTCAGTTTAATCTTGCCCAGAATCTTCGAATAGGAGACGGCGTGCAAGCCCCAGACCGCACTGAAGCAAAACACTGGTATGAGCGATCAGCCGCCCAGGGCTACGCTAAAGCGCAGTTCAGCCTCGCTGTTATGTTGGATGAGGAGCAGAACGTCGAAGAATCGTTCCGCTACTACAAGCTCGCCGCCGAACGAGGTCACATTCTTTCGCAATTCAACGTCGGCATCTGCTATGAGTACGGTGGTGAGGGCGTTGACATCGATCTCGCCGAAGCGATGACGTGGTACGCACAGGCGGCGGAACAAGGCCACAAAGGCGCCCAAGAAGCGCTCGACCGCGTGCGCGCCATAATCCAGCCCCGGGGCTAAGAGAGCACCCTTAGTAGTGCTCCCCTAAACGCGACAACAACAGCACAGGGGGGTCGGCCGGGCCTCACGGCGCGGGCGCCGACGTCGCGTTGATCTCCGTGATGAAGGCGAGCGCGTCGTCCTTGGAGATGTGGTGCAGCTTGGACGTCTTGTGGTGGAGGGAGATGCCGAAGTGGGCGTCGGCGATGTTGACCTACGAAGTACGATTTCCACGCGCGAGAATCGATCGGAAAAGTATGCGCGACGCTGAATGGTGACGAATTCCGGCCGAAACGTCGTCGTGATGAACTGCGCGGGCGCGTCCTCGGCCGCGGCCTGGCGCTTGACCAACGCCGCGACGGCCGCGCGGTGGTTCGCGTCGAGCGCCGCGTCGATCTCGTCGAAGAGGTAGAAGGGCGCCGGGTCGCAGCGCTGGATGGCGAAGACGAGGGCCAGCGCCACGAGGGCCTTCTGGCCGCCGGAGAGCTGGTTCATGGACACGTGCGCGTGCGCGGCGGCCGCGCCCGGGAACTGGACCGCGACCTGGACGCCGACGAAGGGCCCCGCGTCCACGGAGAGCGACGACGCCGAGGACTGGGACGGCGCCTCGGCGACGGGCCGCTTGACCATGACCAGCTTCGCCTCGCCGTCGGGCACGAGCTCCGAGAAGACGTCCGCGAAGTGTTTGGACACGCCGCGGAACGTCCGGTCGATGGCCTCGTCCTTTTTGGCGTCGAGCGTCCGGATGAGGTCCTCGATGGCCGTCGCGCCCTCGTCGAGCTCGCGGCGCCGGTCCAGCAGCAGCGCGCGCTGGTCCGCGAAGTTGACGTACTGGTCCAGCGCCTTCTTGTTCACGTGCGCGAATTTCGCCTTGTCGCGGTTGCACGTCGCGAGGTTCGCGAGCAGCTCGTCGATGCTGAGGTCCTTGAAGGCGTCGACCTCGCGCGCCGGCAGCGCGCCGACGCGCTGCATCTTCTTCATGTTCTCCTCGCGGCGCTGGAGCAGCACCGCGCGGCGGGACACGAGCTTCTCGGCCGTCTTCGCCGCGTCCGCGAGGTCGTCCGCGAGCGCCTGCCGCGCGGCGCGCGCCTCCTCGAGGGCCTGGGCGTCGGCGTGCGCCGCCTGGGCCGCCGACGCGACGCCGCGCTCCGCGGCCTCGACGGCGGCCTCGTCCGCGGCGTAGTCCGACGTCGCCGCGGCGAGCGCCGACTTCGCGGCCTCGAGCGCCTCGACGCGGTCCGCGCGCGCTGCGGCCGACTCGCCCTCGGCCGCCGCGCCCTCGTCGTCGGACTCGTCCATGGCGTCGTCGCCGCCGTCGTCGTCGTCCTCCTCCTGGGACGCCTCCGCGGCGACGAGGCCGAGCGCCGCGCGGAGGTCGTCGCGCTCCTTGCGGAGGCGGCCCTCGAGGGCCGCCTCGAGGGCCCGCGCGGCGCCCTCGGCGTCGTCGAGCGCCGCCCGGGCGTCGTCGCGCGCGCGCTGCAGCGCGACGCGCCGCGCGCCGCCCTCGGCCAATTCCTCGAGCTCCGCGCGCTCCGCCGTCGCGTTTTCCGACGCGCGCCACGGCGCCTTGAGCCGGCGGCGCGCGTCGCCGCAGGCCGCCTCGAGGTCCGCGGCCGCGCGGTCCGCGCGGGCGACGCGGTCCGGGTGGAAGGCGCGCAGCGCGTCCTCGGCGTCGCGGCAGCGCAGCGCGAGCTGGTCGTGCGCGGACCGCGCGGCGAACGCCGCGCCCTTGAGGTGGTCGCGCTGCGCCGCGAGGTCCGCGGCCTTGCGGCCGTCGGCTTCGAAGGACGTCGCCGTCGCCTCGACGCGCGCCCGGGCGGCGGCGAGCGCCGCGTCCGCCGTCGCCACGGCCGCCTCCGCGGCGCGGAGGTCGCCGTGCGCGAGGAGCGTCGAGTCCCGGTCCTCGCGCGAGCCGCCGTGGAGCGCGCCGAAGCGGCTCACCTCGTCGCCCTCGAGCGTGATGGCGTCGAGCTTGACCTCCGACGCGTAGCGCGTCGCCGCCTCGAGCGTCCGCGCGAGCAGCGTCTTGCCGAAGACGACGTCGAGCGCCGCGTCGACGTCCGGGCCGCCGCGGCGCTCGAGGAGCGCCGCGTCGCGCAGGGGCACGACGTCCGCCAGCGCGTCGTCGGGCATGGACACCTTGGGCGGCACGCGGAGCCGGTTCAGGGGCATGAAGGTCAGGCGGCCGAGCTTCGGGTCCTTCTCGAGGCGCTCGACGATCGTCGCCGCCGTCGCGTCGTCCTCGACGACGACGTGGAAGAGGCGCGGGCCCGCGGCGACCTCGACGGCGACGCGGTACTTGTCCTCGGCGAGGTGGACGTGGTCCGCGAGGGGGCCGAGGCACTTGGCCGCGAGCTCCGGCGACTCCGCGAGCAGCGCGTCGAGCGCCGCGAGGCCGCGCGCCGTGTGGCCCGGCAGCAGGCGCCGCAGGTCGTCGCGGCGGCCCGCGGCGACGCGTTGCGCGGCGCTCTTCGCCTCCTCGGCCCGCGTCGCCGCCGCCTGGGCCGCCGCGACCGCGCGCTCGTCCGCGCGCGACTCGAGGACCGCGCGGCGCGCGTCGCCCGCCGCGGCGGCCTCCGCGAGGGCCTTGGCGCCCTCGGCGTGCTTGGCGGCCAGATCGCGCTTCATGGCCTCGAGCTGGCGCGCGGCGTCGTCGCGGGCCTCGCGCGCGGCCTCCGCGTTGCGCGCCGCGCGGTTCTTTTGGTCCTCGAGCTCGGCGAGCCGCGGCTTCAGCGCCGCGTCGCGCGCCGCGCGGCTGCCGAAGCGCTCCTCGCGGCTCAGCTCCGCGGCGCGCCGCTCCGCGCGCTCCAGCGCCGTCGCCGCGTCGAGGTACGCGTCGCGCTTCGCGCCGCGCGCCTCCGTCGCGGCCGCGAGGTCGCGCGCGCCGCGCGTCGCGGCGCGCGTCGCGCGCGCGAGGCGCCGCGCCGCGGCCGCGGCCCAGGCCGCGTCGCCCTCGACGCGCGCGCCGAGCGTCGCCACGGCCTGCTCGGCGTCGGCGCGCGCCGCGAGGGACGCGGCGAGCGCGTCGTCCGCGGCCCGCTTCGCGTCGTCGAGCGCCTTCCGGCCCGCGGCCGCCGCGGCGACGCGCGTCTCGACGGCCTCGACGTCGCGGTCCGCCGCCGCCGCGGCCTCGTGCACGGCGTCCGCGGCGTCCGCGGCCGCGGCGCGCTCGTCCTCGAGGTCCTCGAGCTGGCGCCGCGCCTTCTGGAGCTCCGCGTCGTAGAGGCCGTACGCGAGCGCGCGGTGCTCGCGGTCGAGGCGCTCGTAGCGCTGGAGCTCGTCCTTCTCGCCCTCGAGCTCGCCGAGGCGCTCCTCGATGGTCGCGACGACGCTCCCGATGGTCGCGCGCTTGCCCTCGGTCTCGCCGAGCGTGCGCACGGCCTCCTTGCGCTTCGCCTCGTAGACGCCCGCGCCGCCGACCTCCTTGAGCAGGGCGAGGCGCTCCTCGTCCTTCATGACGCAGAGCGCGTTGACCTTGCCCTGCTGGACGATGTAGTAGGGGTTCGCGCGGCTGAAGCCCGCGTTCTCGAGGAGGCCCTCGACCTCCTTCTTCGTCACGCGGCGCCGGTTCACGAAGAACTCGTCCTTCTTGACGCCGAGCGCGCGCCGGAGCACGACCTCGTCGCCCTCGAGGGGGATGCGCCCGCCGCCGTTGTCGAAGACGATCTCGACGTAGGCGCTCATGGCGTTGGCGCCCGCGCCCTCGTGCAGCAGCCTAGGGCGGGGACGGTTCCGGGCGGCGGAATCGACGCGGCGAGGCGGCGCGCGCGCGCGAACGGAAGCGACGGGCGGCGTGCGCGTTTGAGTGTTCGGGTTCGAGACGGCGGAATCGCGGACGCGACGCGACGGCGCGCGCGGGAGGGGGGGGGGACGGCGGAAGCGCGGAAGCGTCGCGCGGACGCCGGGGCGCGCTGCTGCCGCTCCTCCTGGCGCAGGTTGTAGAACCGCGGCGACAGCAGCACGAACTGGACGGCGTCGAAGAAGTTCGACTTACCGCTCCCGTTGCGGCCAATGAGCGCATTGTGGCCTGGATCGAACGACTCGATCGCGTCCTGCTGGCGGAACGAGCGAAATCCGCTAATCGAAATGGTCTTGATGGAGAGCGCGGCGGCCATCGTTCACGTTGTGGGTCGGGTGGCTTGGCGTGCGCGGGTGGCTTGGCGCGCGCGGGTGGCTTGGCGCGTGCGGGTGGCTTGGCGCGCGCGGGCGTCTGCGGTGCTTCGGGGTCCGAATCGCCGGCTGCGTGCGGCGGCGGCGAGTGGGCCGGAAGCGCGGGCGCGTGTGTTCGCTGATGCGCAAGGTTGAACAGGTCACGCGGAGAGTACCGCGCGAGTGATTACGTGCGTCGAGGCGCTCGTCGGGCGCTGGCTGCGGCGCGACGACGGAGTGCGACTCTGCTTCGGTCGAGGCGCGAAGTCGTCTCGTCTCGGACCGGGGCTTTTTCAAAAAGCGAGCCGATGGGCGGACGCGCGCGCCGCGCGCGCTCCGCATCCCTGGCCAGCGGTGAAGACCCCGGCTAGGCTTCTCGGGGTCCGGGCGAGGCTGACGGGTGGTTTATAGGTCGGCGCGACTGCAGTCGCCGTACATCATGATCCCGGGTCCCTGCCAGCCTGAGTGAGTACTCAGCGCTAGCAGGCTCGAGCATCATGGCATCGCGTGGCTCACGAGGAAGCCCTCGGAGCCGGAGAGGTGCTGGCTCTTCTGGAGCTGGAGCATCGTCGCCTCGTCGACGTCGTCGGCGCGGTGCATCTTGTAGGCGTAGTAGACCACGATGAGCATCTCCCACGCGAGGACTCCGAGTCCGGCGCGCCGCGGAAGGACGAGCCCGCGTGCTCCGCGACGTAGAGGAACGCGCGCTCGGACAGGCGCGCGAGGCGCTCGAGCTCCGCCGGCGCGTGCTGGAAGGCGCTCGGCGTCGCCCAATGCCTGAGTCGGACGACGTAGTTCCCCCTGTGGGTCTAGAGCCCCTGCTGGGGAGCAGCTCCGCCACTCGGGCGCCGCGAAGTCCGACTTCACGGACACGGCGCGCGCGAACCTCCTCCGCGAGTACGACATGGCGAAGCTGAACCCGATCAACGGGTCGGACGGCGGACGACGTGCTGGCCCACTGGCAGCCGCCGGCGGTCGCGCCGCGAGCGACAGAGAGTAGCCCACAACGGACGCCGCGTGGCTGAAGCGCCTCGTGACGAGAAGCTTGGACAGAAGATGGCGACGGGAGATTACGTCGGCGCACGGCACGGATCGGACCGCGTCGCGCGCGTCGACGTCGCCGCAGGCAGACAGACCCCCGGCGGCCATTCTCGCGAGCGCCACGCGGCATGGCTGTGTCGTTGTGAGCACGAGAGCAGGTCGCAGGGCAGCGGGCTCGTGCCGTCGCGCGCGTTATTAGCCGCGAAGAACGCGCGGAGCCGGTTGTGCAGCTCCGTCGCCCCGCCGAGCGTCGCGAGGCGGTCAGCGCGCCGCAAAAACACACGATGGCCTTCTTCGCGCGCTCGCCCAAGAAGAAACCGAGCCCGAAAAAATACGCCAAGGACTGGAAGGCCGAGTCGGATGCGGAGACGGACGCCGCGGCGCGCCTCAACAAGATCATGGCCAAGCTCGAGGGCATCACGCCCGAGCGCGACGAGAAGAGCCTCGAGGCGGCCTACGCGCTGACGCAGGCCGTCGCCGACGTGTCGCTCGGCGACGTCTGGAGCGAGATCCGCCGCGCCTGCGCGCGCGGCGTCGCGCGCGTGCCGCTCGACGGCCCGCGGCGCGCGCGGCTCGCGGCCGTCTTCTCGGGCCAGCTCCGCGTCACGACGGACTGGCGGCGCGCCGACGGGCTGTGCACGGCTCTCAAGGGCCTGGCGACGCACGAGCCGTCGCCGCCCTGCGCGGCGCTCCACGACGCGCTGCTGGCGGCCGCGGAGGCGGCCGTCGTGCCCGTCGCGCTCGCGCACGAGTCCGCGCCCGTCCGCGAGGCCGCGAGCCGCGCGCTCGACGCCGTCGCGGAGCGCGCGGCGAGCGCCGAGGCGGCGGAGCGGCTCCTGGGCGCCGTCGGCGCCGCGCTGACCGCGGCGCTCGAGGCGCAGGCGGCCGAGGGCGGCGCGGACGGCAAGCGGCCGCCCGACGCGGCGGCGCCGACGCCGGACAGGGAGCGGCGCGCGGCGGCGCTCGCGGGCCTGCTCGGCGGCGCGGCGCGCCTCGTGCCGCGGGCGCGCGCCTCCGCGCTGGAATCCGGCGGCCTCGTGGACGTGGGCCGGCTCGCGGGCCTGCTGGCGCACGACGCGTCGACGGTGCGCCAGGCCGCGTCCGTGTGCCTCCAGCGCGTCGGCGCGAAGAGCGAGGGCCTGGGCGACGTCGCGCTCGGCGCCATCGACGTCGCGCGGCGGCCCGACGACTGGCGCTGGACCGAGGGCGCGCTCATGGCCTACGACGGCGTGCTCTCGGACGAGGCGTCGGCGGCGACGGCGCGCCTCGGCGACGCCGCGGGCCCGTCGGCGGCGTTCCTGGAGCGGCTGCTGCGGGGCGCCTGGGACTGGCTGTTGGCGACGCTCGGCGAGGAGGGCTCCTTCGAGGTGCGGCGCGCCGCGCGGCAGCTCGCGTTCTCCGCGGCGCGCGCGGATTTCGCGTTCGACGCGCTCGGCCCGCCCGGCGCGGGCGGCCTGGGCTTCCTCGTGGACCCGGCGGTGCCGCCGTCGCACCGGGCCCTAGGCGCGCGGCTCCTGGCCCACGGCGTGAGCTTCGGGCGCTTCTGCGACGAGGCGCTCGCGGACGCGGAGTGCACGCCTTTGTTCCGCAAGTGGGGCCTGAGCCACGAGGGCGCCGGCGGCGACTCCGAGGCCGTGAGCAAGGCGGAGGCGGCCGTGCGCGACGCCGCCCGGGCGCGGCCGGCGGCCCTGCGGCGCCGCGTGGGCGCGCTGCGGCTCGCCGTGCTCGGCGCGGTGCCGCGGCTCGCTTTTCCGCCGCCGGAGCCGGCGGCGGCGCGCGCCGCGGAGCACCTGCCCGAGTCCGCGGCGCCGCCGAAGGAGCCGCAGGAGGCGCGGCTCCTCGTCGTCCGGGGCCTCGCCTTCTGCGCGGCGGCCGCGCGCGACGCGCACGCGGGCCCCGCGCGCGAGGGCCGCTTCGGCGCGGCGCGCGACGCGGCCTTTGAGGGCGGTGACGCGGCGCTCCACGGCGCGGCGGACTGGCCGCTGCTGCGGCTGGCGCCCGCGGAGACGCGGCGCCTGGCGGAGCCGGCCCTCGCGGAGCTCGTCGCGGGCCGCGCGCTCGCCGCGGGCGCGGGCCGCGCGCTCACGGCGTGGGCGCCGCCGCTGCTGGCCTGGCTCGCGGCGGCGGCGGACGACCTGAGCCCGCGGAAGCGCAAGGCGGGCGTCGCGCGGGCCGTGGTCGCGGACGTGCCGCCGGGCGCGCCGGCGGCGGGCGAGCGCGGCGAGGCGGCGACGGCCCGCGGGCCCGGCGCCGGCGACGCCGACGCGGGCGTCGCGGCCGCCGCGCGCGGCCGTGCCGGCCATCGACCCGCCGGACCCGCCCGCGACGCCCGTGACGCCCGCGAGCCCGTCGGCCGAGGACCCGCCCGACGACTGGGACGACTGGGACGACGACGACGACGCGCCGGACTGCGGCGGCGGCGACGAGGACGACGACGCCCTCGACGCCGAGCGCGCCCTCACCGCGGCCATCGACGCCGAGGCCGCCAAGGACGGCCGCCGCCCGCCCTTCTACTCGTCCTTCGAGCCGGGCGCCGCGACGTCGGCCGGCAAGCCGCTCCTCCCGAGCCTCGCATTTTTCTAATTTTGGCGTTCGCGCGGCCGTCTTGCCTTTTCCTGCCGCATTCCCGCGCGCCGTCTTGCAGAGTCTTACCTTGGAAAAGCGGGTGCGCTCCGGACGGGGGTCCGGAGGGGCGAGACACGGGGGCGCGCCGCGGGCTCCCGTCGCGCGCGCCGGCGCCGCGGGTCCGCCGACCCGCGGGCCGAAGAGGCGCGTCGGCCGCCTAGTTCTTGACCTTCGCCAGCTCGGCCCTGGAGAGCTCCTTGTACCAGATCTCGACCTGCGTCTTCGTGACCCAGCCCTCGCACGGGTCCGAGATCCGGAGCCGCTCCTTGCCGCTGTCCTCGAGGGTGACGGTCTCCTCGACGGCGACGACGGTGCCACTCTCGATGATCTTCACCTTGTCGCTGTCCATCTCCTTGCCCTCGCGGACGATCGTGCCCTTCTTGCCGCCGACTTTGTAGTAGCGCGTGCCCTTTTCGTACGCTTCTATCGTCTCTTCGTTCATGGGCACGGCGGTCTTGGGCCCGCGCACGGGCGCGTACATCCAGCCGCCCTCGAGGGGCTCCTTGAGGCGCCAGATGATCTTGTTGTCCGGGTCGAAGGTCTCCGCGTCCGCCTTGATCATCTCTCCGATCTTGAGCTCGCCGATGCGCTCGCTGTGCTTGCCGCTGGGGCCCTCGTAGATGCCGCCGTCCTCGCAGATCATCCACTTGTAGTCTTGGCCCTTGGTGAACGCCTCGCGGACCATCTGGTTCGTCATGGTGGCCGGGTGTTTTACAGCCTGCGGCGGTCGGCGCGTCGCGCGGCGGCGCGCGCGGTCGCGCGCGCGGGTCGATGGGCGCGGCGCGCGCCCCGCGGTTTCCCGCGCGTCGTCGTCGGGTTCGAGCGGCTGCCGGGACCGACGCGCCGCGCCGAAGGCGCCCGCCGGGCTGGCGGCGGCGCTCCCGGCTTCGGCGGCTTCGGCTGGCTTCGGCGACGCGCGGGGCGTTGTCAGCGATGCTTTTCCCGGTGTTTCGACGGACGAAGGGCGACGGACGACTCCCGGACCACGTAACCACCCGGCTTTGTGACTCGAGCGGCGCACCTTGGCTGAGAGAGGACTTTCTGGGTATACGCCGCGACGACGTGAGTGGACGAGGAGATGTGGAGGCTGTGGAAACTCGGAAACGCCGGCTTCAGCGAGGCCTAGCGAGCATGTTTGCCTCGGTCCCGGCGTACACGTGGGCTCGCGTTGCGCCCGGCGTCGCGGTTGCCGATCGGCAGACGCGTGCGATTTGATGGAGCTGCGCGGATTACCGCGTGAGTGAAGCCGCGCCGCGAGAACCGCGCCGCGCGCCGCGCTCACTGACATGAGCTGGAGGATTCCGTGCCCACACATCGAGCTCCACGACGCGCAGCGCTTGTCCCGAGGCCATGACTGCGAGCCCCGCGATGGCGCAGCAACATTTCTGCAACGATGCTGCACAACAAACGCGCCCGGGCTGTGGCCAGCCGGAACAGCGGGTCGAGCGACCGCGACGAAGCTCCGCAGTAGATCCGGGCCTGCCTCGTCGGCGCCGGCTCTCGCGCGCGCTCGACGAGTCGTAGTATCCCCGCCGCAGCCGTCGCCCCCCGCCCGGCATCGCCCGGCGTCGCCGCGCCGCCGGACGAAGGACCATGTGCAGTCGCCTGGGCGGGTCCCTCATGGACCAGCGCGACGAGGACTGGCGGGACACGCTCTTCTACTGGCACGGCAAGGTGAGCTGGGTCGGCGGCGAGCGGAACGTCATGACCTGGCGGGGCACGTGGCTCAGCAGCGTGAGCAGCCACATGCCGCCCGCGGCGGAGTTCGCGGCGTCGTTCAACTTCTTCGAGCTCAACTTCGACGTCGACGCGGAGCGCGCGCAGCACCTGGCCCGGGGCCACACGGACCTCGAGCTCTTCCGCGGCCTGCGGGGCGAGTTCCGGGGCCACTACCTCATGGAGCCGCCGGACGGGACGGGGTACCGCCGCGCGTACCGCGACGACTCGCACCAGTTCCACATCGAGACGCACCTCGAGGACCCGCCGCCGGAGGTCCAGACGGCGCCGCCGCCGCCGCCGCCGGGCACCGCGCCCGCGCCGCCCTTCGCCATGTTCGTCGTGCCGCAGGCGCCGCGGCAGCCGCGGCTCCCGGGGCCCTACGCGCTCGTGGCCGCGCGGGGCTCCAACGAGTTCGGCACCTTCGTGTCCCTGGGCCACGCGCGCCGCGCGCGGTCCGGCGCCGACGACTCCGTGGAGCTCACGCTCGCGCGGCGCTACGTCCGCGACGACGACTCGCGATGGCGCTGGCCGCTCGAGGACCTCGTCAAGCACGTCACGGCGCCGCCGCGCGTCGCGCCCTGGGAGCACAGCCTCCCCTGCCGGCTGCCCGCCGACATCATGGCCGCGGACGCGCTCGCGCAGCCCGAGCCCGTCGACGGCGGCCGGCCCGCGCACCAGTCCGCGGCCTACGACGCCATGATGGCGCGCAAGCGCCGCCGCGCCTAGCTAGGCCCGCCGCCGGCACCCCCCTAGGTCACCGCGTTAGCACGTCCTCGGTCTCCGCGCCGTCCTCGTCGCCCGCGGCGCGGATCAGCGTGCACGCGTCCGCGCGGTCGATCTGCGTCTGCGGCACGAGGATCAGATCCATGGCCAGGGGGTCCGTGATCCACGTGGACACGAGATCCTCCTCGGCGTCCCGGGGGATGATTTTTGGGGTTGTGCCCGGGTCGAAGGTCTCGTAGTCGTCCGTCGGCCAGACGCCGAAGCGGTAGCTCAGCGCGCGCGCGGGCGGGTACTCGTGCGGGTTCTTGAGCTCGAGCATGACGGCTAGTAATTCTTGAAAGAGCGACGTGCGCCGCAGCATGCCGTCGACGTTGACGACCTCGATGGGGATGCGGAGCCGCGCGAGCGTCGTCCGCTCGGGCTCGAACGGCAGCGTCACTGGCAGCCGCGGCGTGAGGCCGCCGAGGTCCACGGACCCGGCGATGTAGGAGTGGTACTCGCTCAGCGGCACGGGGAAGCGCCAGAGCCGCATGGTGAGCCGGTGCTTGAGCGGCGGCGCGTCCTTGCTCAGCTCGATGATGTCCAGCGGCGGCTCGTACGGCGGGCGGCTCGGCGTCGGCAGATTCTCGGCGTGGCCGTCCATGAGGCCCATGGCTGCAACGGCGCGGTCGCGCGGGCGCGCTCGACGGCGGCGGTGCGCGGGCGCGCGACGACGGCGACGGCGCGGCGCTGCGGCTGTGTCAAAAACCGGCTCGACCACGCCGCCAGCCTCGCCGTCGCGCGCGCAGCCGCACCAACACCACAGCCCCACCACCACCGACCGCAGCTGCCAACGCAGAGCGCTGCCAGCTGTCGCGCGCGACTCATCGACGAGCGCTGCGCGTCGCTCGAGCACCGCGCGCCGCACGCACAGCACGCGCACGCACCCGGCGTCCCTCGCCTTATCTAAACCGACGCACTCATCTTCGAATCCCGCGTGCCTTTCGTCCGTGCTGCCGGGATTCTCCATACGCGTCGAAGATCGACCGATGCGCCGTGGTGGCGCGCGGCGCGCGGCCGTCGAAGCGGGCCCCCTACGCGCCCGCGACGAGACCGGTCGCGCGCCCACAGGCCATGGAGCCGCGGCGGCGGAAGCCCGACGACGACGCGGCGCCCGTCGCGAAGATGCGGCGCTGGGGGCCCGTCGACATCCTGTCCGCGCCGGAGAACCGCGCGACGGTCGCGAAGCTCGGCCGATTCATGTTCGCGGTGGCCGTGTGTCCCCCCGGCGCGTTCTTCGCCGCGCGGGACCTGCAGCGGCCGGGCGCGAAGCACCGGGACGCCATCGCCGCCGTCGTCGCGGTCCTCGTGCTCAACGCGCTCATCGCGGCCTACGTGATCTCGGCCTTCGCGGAGCCGGACGAGCGGCTCGCGGACGCGCCGGAGAAGGTCGTCCGCGTCGGCATCTGGAAGGAGCGACGAGCGGAGTAAGAAGCGAGATCTGTGGGGAAGGGACGCGTACGGCCGCCGGAGTCCAAGCTAGGTCGTTGTTATCTGCGGTCGGCCCGACGAGGAGAGGACGAGGAGGCCCGGGCCGCGCGTCCTCAGGTGCTCCAGCCGGCCGCGAAGCCGCCGCGAGGGGAAGTGGGCCTCCGTGCCGAGGAAGAGGCCCACGTCGAGCGCGGCGATGGCGTCGTCGAGGAGCGCCGGGCTGTGCGCGCCGTGCGCGCCGTCGGCGACGGCGACGTTCGCGACCGCGCGCGCGAACGCGTAGCAGGCCTCGGCCACGAGCGCCGGCGGGCCCTTGACCGCGGCGCCCCCGGCGCGCCAGGCGTCGACGGCCGGCGCGAGCGCGTCGGCCGCGGCCTCCCAGCGGTGGCCCAGCGCTTTCGCGCGTTCGAGCGCCGCGGCGACGGCGAGCGTCGGGCACGGCGCCGGCGGCCCCTCGGGCGCGGGCGCGGGCGCCGCGGGCGCGGGCGCGGGCGCCGGGGCGGACGGAGGCGGCGGCCGCGCCTCGAGGACGACGGCCCTCGCGGGCGGCGGCGCGGGCGCGGCGGCCTCCTCCTCGGCCCTGGCGCGCGCCGCGTCGCGCGCGGCCTCCTCGCGCTCGATGCGCTCCATGAACCGCTCGGCGGCCTCGACGGACGCGCCGAGGTCCGACCGCGAGCTGCTCGGCGGCGCCGAGGCCTCGAGCGCCTGCCGGCCGAGCTCGGCGCTCGCGAGGTCCGCGGTCTTCTGCGACGCCACGAGGAACGCCTGCGCGTCGTCGATGGCCTCGCGCAGCCGCCGCGCGACGAGGCTCGGGGTGTCTTTGTTCGTGGCCCTGCGCCGGGCGGCCGCGAGCTTGTGCAGGTCGAAGGACGCCTCGGAGGCCCGCAGCTGCGACGCGAAGCGCGCGAAGAGCGGCGCGACGCCGGGCTCGTAGGTCGCCGACGCCGAGCCGTCGAGGACGTGCGAGAGCCGCGGGGTTGGGGTTGCGTCGGGCTCCATCGTGTACAATCCTCGTTACGAGAGGCCGGCAACTTGCAGCGGACGTGAACTTGTCAACGAGCAGCAGTCCAGTCAGCACAGCATGAAGCTCGTCTATGTCCTCCTCGTCGCCGCCGCGTCGGCCCTGAGCCGTCGGCAGCTCATCACCAAGGCGCCGGCAGCGGCAGCGCTGGTCGCGGCGCCCGCGGCGAGCTGGGCGTCCGGCGTTTCGCTGGAGGAGGCGGCGAAGTGATCCCGCGGCGTCCTCTTTGTCGCCCGCCGCGCGCGAACACCCCGCGCGCAGGAACGCGGAGCGGTACCGCGTCAAGGCCGGCATCTGCACGCCGACGAACCCCGCGGACTGCTCGGAGCAGTACGGGAAGATGCGCGCGCGCGGCGTCGACGCCGCCGCGCCGCCCGCCGCCGCGACCGCCGCCGCGCGCAGGTTGGACCCGCGCAAGGGCCTGAGCAAGGAGGAGCTCGCCGTGCGCGACAAGCGCAACGACGAGGAGCTCAACTCGCTCAAGGGCATGATGGCCGCCTACGACCCGGACGTCGCGCGCGACAACGCGCGGAAGCCGTCTCGGAAGTAGGGCGCATCGCCTAAGACGCTTCGCTCGCGACCGTGGACACACAACACAACAATTAGAGCCAGGCCGCCGGGGCGGCCCCCCGGTCCTTGGGCCGCCGCGCGATGGGCGGCGCGAAGGGCCGCGCGGCCGTGCACGCGCGCCGGTGCTTGCGGAGCGCGGGCTTCTTGAAGCGCCGCTTGCAGTGCTCGCACTCCGCGAGCGCGTGCGCGAAGTAGACCGCCTGGGACGCGTCGTTCGCGACCTCGAGCGCCGCGAGGTCGAGGCGGGAAAAGTCGACGCCCGCGTGCGGGTCCGGCGGCAGGGGCCCCGGGTCGTCGTCGTCGTCGGGCAGGTTCCGCTTCTTCGCGGCGTCGCGCGCCTTGGCCCAGCGGCTCGCGCACGTCCTGCGGTGGTTCGCGAAGGTCGCCGCCGGGTTCAGCGCGCCGCACATGAAGCAGAGCGCCATCTTCGAGCCGCCCTTGCGCGGCACGGCGGCGACCTTGGACGCGCCGATGAGCTTGACCCGCGACGCGGCCACGCTCCAGCGCTTCTTCGCGCGCGCGGACGCGGCCGCGTCCTGCGTCTTCGCGACGTCCAGGCGCACGACCTTCCACTGGAGCAGGCACCGGTCGTGGCCGCCCGCCGTCGCGAGCCGCGCGACGACGTCGTCGCCCTCGCGGGCGAAGCCGCTGAGCCAGCGCACGGCCGCGCAGCGGCTCCCGTGCGCCGACGCCTCGCGCGCGGGCGCGTTCTGGACGCACGCGGGCGCCGCGAGCACGCGCAGGTCGCCGACGTCGGCGCCGACGGCCAGCAGGCGCTTCCCGCCGCCCCGCAGGCCGCCGAGCGCCGCCCAGCGCTGCTCCGTGAGCCCCTCGAGGGCGTGGAGCGACGCGACGGCGCGCGCCGCGGCCGCCCTCGCGCGGCCCGCGGGCCACGCGCCGATGGCGTGCGCGCCGAAGACGCAGGTCGCGCCGGGCCAGGCCTTGTCGCTCGCCGCGCGCGCGCCGACGGGCACGACGCGGCGCTCGAAGTCGTGGGGCTTCGGGGCGTCGTCGCGGGCCGCGGCCGCGTCGACGTCGTAGTAGAGGAGCTCGTTCGTCGACGTGCACACGCGGAGGCACGTCGACGTGGCGTCCCAGTCGAGGTGCGTGACGCGCGCCCTGGCGACGCCAAAGGCCGCGACGCGCCGCCGCGGCGGCGCCGCGCCGTGCACGGCGATCGCGCCGTCGCGGTGGCCCACGGCGACGCGGCGGCCGTCGGGCGAGAGCCGCACGGCGTCCGCGGCGCCGCGGAGCAGCGCCGCGGCCGTCGGCTCCGCGCCGTCGCGCGCGTCCTCCATGCCCGCGGCCGCCGCGGCGAGGAAGCCGGCGGCGCCGCTCCGCGCGGTCGTCAGCGCCTGGCCCGCGCGGTCCGCGGCGCCCGGCGGCGGCGCGACGGGCGGCGCGGCCTTCTTCGGCCTGAGCGGCGGGACGGCCGGCGGCGACGGCGCGAGGGCCGCGCCGTCCCAGGCGAAGAAGGCGACGGAGCCGTCGTCGAGGCCGACGGCGATCGTCGCGCCGACGGCGTCCATGGCCGTCGCCGGCCGCGGCAGCTCCGCCCAGGCGACGAGGCGCCGCGCGGCGACGTCGCGGACCGCGAGGACGCCGTCGCCGCCCGCGGACGCGACGAAGGACCCGCCGCCGAGCGCCGCGACGGCCGAGAGCACGGTCTGCACCGTCGGCGCGAAGTGCGCCGCGAGTTTTGGGGTCGCGGCGCCGTCGTCGACGGCGAAGACGACGCCGCGCGTCGTCGCCGCGACGAGCTTCGCCGCCCCGTCGCCGAGGACGACGTCGCGCACGGGCGCGCCCCGCGCCGCGCTCCGCAGGTCGCGCGCCGCGTCGCCGGCGTCGCCGGGCGCGCGGTCGCGCGCGTCGAGGAACGTCTTGCCGACGGCCGCGAAGCCCGCGTCGTTGGCCCCCGCCGCGTCGAAGCCCCAGGCGCGCACGACGCCCGCGGCGTCGCCCGTCGCGAGCGTGCGGCCGTCGCGGCTCAGGTTGAGCCCCTTGAGCGGGCCGTCGCCCGCGTCGAACGCCGCGAAGCAGGCCGTCCCCCGCCACGCGTAGACGCGCCCGTCGCCGCCGCCCGTGAGCAGGAGCCGCGGCTCCCGCAGGAAGACGCAGCGGTGCATGGCCGTCGTCGCGAACTCCGGGAGCCAGGACCCGGCGACGGACCGCACGAGCCACGACCCGGCGCCGTCGGCCTCCGCGAACCAGAACTTGACGTGGCGCCCGGGCCCGACGGTCGCGAAGGACGGCGTCGCCGTGCCCGCCCGCGCCGCGTCTTCGTCTACATCCGCCTCGGCGTGGTCGCCGTCCTCGAAGAGCCAGCAGCCGTCGTAGATCGCCGGCGGCTCGAAGACCTCCGCGCGGCGCTCCGCCGCGGGCGTCCGCTCCGCCGCGGCGAGGGCGCTGCCGGCCTCGTCGGCGTCGCCGACGCCGGACCAGTGCGCTGCCGCCTCGCCCGCGGAGGCCTGGGCGGCGCGGCGCTCGCGCCGGAGCTCCGCGCGTCTTCGGAGCTCGCCGAGGCGCCAGTAGCCCAGCGAGTGCTGCGTGTCCGCGTCGACGGCGACGAGGGCCTCGGCGTCGGGGCTGAAGAAGACGAGGAGCGCCGCGGCCTTGAACCAGCCGTCGCCGAGGCGGTGCTGGACGACGAGCGTCTCGACGTCCCAGACGAGGATCGCGGGGTCGGCGGCGGCGTCGCCGGACCTAGGGGGGGAGGGACGCGGTGCCGGCCCGCGGCCCGCCGCGGCGCGGAGACGCGCGCGACGAGGCGCCGCCGCGTCGGCTCGACGGCGAGGCAGGACACGCGCGTCCGGCCGTGGCCCCGGAAGTGGCGCTGGCGGTGCCGCGCGACGTCGTAGACGACGACGAGCGCCGCCGCCGCGTAGACGACCTAGTGCGTTGCGTGCGTCGCGGGGAACACACACACCCCCCGAGCGACGCGGCGGGGACGCGCGCGGTCGCCGGCGACCTCCCAGAGGTTCCGCGAGACGACGAACGTCGTCTCGAAGCCGTAGCACCACCTGGGCGGGACCAGGGCGATTCGACGCGAGTGGTCCGCGCGCGCGCGCGTTCCCGAAAACTCATTCACACGTCGAGAGCGCTCCGAGAGGTGATCGCTCGTCCAAAGATCGGCCGAAACGAGTGGAAAGCGGCCGAGAGAGGAGCCCTCGAAGTGGGGACCGTCGCGCCCTTTTCCTGCCCTGAGCACCACTCGAGGTCGAGGCGGAGCGGCGGCGGCTTCGACGAGCGCCGCACGGCGGCGTCGACGTCGAGGCCCGCGGGCACGCCGACGGGCGTCGTGCAGGGCCAGGCCGAGACGACGTCGCCCGCGCGCGCGGCGCCGTGTCCCGAAGGCACGTGGAGCGGCCGCCGCGCGGCCGCGCCCGCGTGGGGCGCCGCGAAGCCGCCGCGGCGCAGGCGGCGCTCGGGCTTCGGCCGCGGCGCCGGCGCCGGCGCCTTCGCGCGGCGCGGGACGGCCTCGGGGTAGCCGCCCTCGCGCGCGGCCCACCGCGGCGGCGACGCGGGCTTCGGCGGCGGCGGCGGCGGCGGCGGCGGCGGCGGCGGCGGCGGCGGCGCGTCGAGCCGCGCGGCGTCCGCGAGGCTCACGGGCCCCTCGCCGCGGTCCGGCAGCCGCGCGCGCACGTCCTCGAAGCCCGGCGCCGCCGCGTAGTCCTCGAGCGTGTGCCTAGGAAGCGGCGGGTTTCGTGGGTCGCGCGACGCTGGCGAGGCGACGGCGCGCGCGCATCGACGGCGCCCTCCGCGGCGCGCGCCGCCTTGTGCAGCTGCTGGGCGCCGAACTCGTCGAGGCCTTCCATCTATGGGCAGCGTTCAGGCACCATCATCGCATGCTTCAAAAAGTCAACACCGTTGGTTGAAGTTATGCCAGTTGGCTGTTGTAGCAGCCCTTCGACGAGGCCGCGCCGCGCAGCCCCGTGCTCCACCGTTGGGGTCGCGGCAGCCCTTCGCCATGGAGACGCCGCCGCGCGACAAGCCGCGCCGCGCCCTGTCGGAGAACAACGCCGACGGCGCGGTCGGCCTCCGGTTCTACGACTGGGCGACGCCCGCGAAGCCGTCGCGCCCCGGGGGCCGCCGGGCGTCGCAGGGCGTCGAGGGCCGCGGGCGCGCGCTGTCGCACCCGGCGCTGCGGCACCAGCCGGGCCCCGCGACGCCGCTGAGCAAGGTCGTCCGCGCGGCGCAGCTGGAGCGCGACGCCGCGCTCGGCCCCGCCTACGCGAAGAAGCGGGACCTGCTGCTGCGCCTGGGCCGGTGCTTCGACGTCACGTTCGACTCGCCGGGCCCGCTCGGCTTCAAGATCTGCCTCGGCCGCGTCGGCGACGCGGGCGGCCCGTCGACGCGGAAGCGCGTCCTCGTCGACGAGACGTTCGAGACGAGCCCGGCGTTCGATGCGCTCCGCCCGCGCGACGAGCTCATCGCCATCAACGGCCAGCTCGTCATCGAGATCGACGCCGAGGCCTTCGCGGCGCTCGTGGCGCGGCTCCGGGCCCTGCCGCGGCCGCTCGTCCTCACGTTCGCCAAGGGGCACGGCCGCGCGCGCGCGTTCGAGCGGCAAACCGCGAAGCGCGCGGACGCCGCGGAGCGCGAGGCGGCCGTCGCCGCGGCGTCGGAGGTCGCCGCGCGGCGCCGCGCGGGGCCGGCCCGGGCCGCGCGCGCCCACGAGGACATCGACGCCGCCGGCGTCGTCGAGGCGCCGCCGTCGCCGGGCGCGCTGGCCATCCCGCCGCTCGACCGCGCGGACGACGACGCGGACCTCGCGCCGTCCTGCGGCGTCATGTGCTTCGGCGTCTCCATCTCCTGCGACTACGTCGTCGACGAGCCCCGGGCCCGCCTCCTCTGAGGCGCCGCGCCCGATGATTTTTTTAGAGAAAGATCCGCATCGTCGACCGCACGGCGACGCGGCACACGGGGCACTCGTCGACGATCCTCGAGTCGTTGGCCTTGGACACGCAGACGCCGCAGAGGACGTGGCCACAGGGCACGAGGGCCGTGTCCTTGGCCCGCTCCATGCAGACGGCGCACTCGTCGCCCGGGTCGAGGTCCTCCGGCGGCGGCGGCGGCGGCGGCGCGGCCGCGGCGGCCGGCGGCGGCGCCGCGCGGCGGACGTCGAGCTCGCGCGCGAGGCGCGCGCGCTCCGCCTCCGAGGACCGCCGCGCGGCCTCGAGGGCCTCGTTGCGCGCCCGGAGCGCCTCGATCTCGGCGTCGCGCCCCGCGTCGGCCGGCGGCGGCGGCGCCGCGTCCGCGGCCGACGGGCTCCGCTTCTTGCCGCCGACGAGGCCCCGGAGGCTCCGGCGCGCGCTCTTCAGCGCCGCGCGCGGCGTCGAGAGGCGGGGCCCGCCGGACGCGCGCCGCGGCGACGCGAGGCTCGCCGCGTCGATGGGCTCGGGCGATTCCGCGAAGAGCGCGGAGTCGACGCTCAGCGGCCGCGGCCGCGGCGCCGGCGCCGGGCGCTGGAGCGCGGCGAAGGACGCGCTCGCCGGCCGCGCCGGGAGCCGCGGCGGCGGCTCCGGCGCGCTCGGCGGCGCCGGCGCGGGCGCGGGCGCGGCGGCGGACGACTCGCTCAGAGACAGCGCCATCGCCATCTTGAGCTTGAAGTCGAAGTCGTCGTCGGCGTCGGCCGCGTCGTCGCCCTCGGCGGCGGCAGCGTCGAGCACGATGAACGTCCTCGGCACGTAGCCCTCGCTGCCGTCGCGCTTCCGCGCGTACCACCAGCCGCTTTCATCCGGCCAGCACTCCAGGGCCTCGTCCGCCGCCAGCGGCAGCTCCGTCGGCTCGTTGGGCACGTGGGAGAACGACGCGCGACACGGAGTCGGAGGACCGTAGTCCGGCTCCTCGGTCATCGTCGTCGGCTCGGAGCTTCCATCGTGCGAGGCCTAGGCGGCATCGAGGGCTGCTTTGGTGCTCGAGCGGCTCCTCGAGGTTTGCCTGCTCGATCATGTCTCGATCACTCGGTTGACGCAACTCGATCGCGGCCGCCGTGCTCGACCCCTCGACGCGCGCGCGCAGCCGCTGATGGCCTTCTCCTTCGGAGCGGGTGCGCCGGCAGCAGCGCCGACGCCGGGCTTCTCATTTGGCGGCGCTGCGACGCCGTCGAAGACGCCGCTCTTTGGCGCCGCAGCAACGGCCGCCGCGCCGGCGCCTGCCGGAGGCGCGTTCAGCTTCGGGGCCGCCGCCGCCGCGCCCGCAACGCTTCCGACGACGCCGGCGGCGCCCGCGCCCGCCGGAGGCGCGTTCAGTTTCGGCGCCGCCGCCGCCGCGCCCGCGGCACCAGCCGCTGCGGCGCCCGCCGCTCCGGCGTTTTCGCTGGGTGGTGCCGCCGCGCCCGCGGCGCCGCTCTTTGGCGCGCCGGCGTCGACGCCCGCGGCGCCCACGACGCCCGCGGCGCCCGCCGCCGGCCTCTCCTTTGGCGCCGCGGCGCCCGCGGCGCCCGCCGCCGCGCCGGCCGCCGGCCTCTCCTTTGGCGCCGCGGCGCCCGCCGCGCCGGCCGCCGCGCCGGCCGCCGGCCTCTCCTTTGGCGCCACTCCCGCGGCGCCGGCCGCCGCGCCGGCCGCCGGCCTCTCCTTTGGCGCACCCGCCACGCCCGCCGCGGCGCCCGCGGCGTCCGCCGCGGCGCCCGCGCTCTCGTTCGGCGCGCCCGCGGCGTCCGCCGCCGCGCCCGCGGCGGCCGCGCCGACTCTATCCTTCGGCGCGCCCGCGCCCGCGGCGTCGGCGGCGCCTCCGGCCCTTTCGCTCGGCGCGCCCGCGGCGCCCGCGGCCGCGGCGCCCGCGGGCCTCTCCTTCGGCGCCGCCGCGTCCACCACTACGACCGCGACGACGTCCGCGCTCACCTTTGGCGCGGCCGCGCCGAGCCCCGCGGCCACGACGGCGCTCGCCGCCGCGACGTCGACGGCGCTCGCCACGACCACGACCACGACGGCGCCGACGGCGACCGTCGACGAGACGCTCCGCGCCGTGATCGGGCGCTGCAAGGACGCGACGCTCCTCGGCGCCGCGGACGTGCTCGCGCTCGAGGCCGGCGGCGCGTCCTTCGCGACGCTCAAGGCCG
>NW_008705599.1:124606-139046 GCF_000186865.1 Aureococcus anophagefferens
GCGGGAGTACGCCGTCGCGTTCGACGACGGCACCGTCGAGGCGCGCGTCGCCGCGGAGCGCGTCCTCGCGGTGGGCGACGAGCGCCTCGACGACGGCGCGCTGCCCTTCGCGCCCCTGAGCCTCGCCGAGGTCGACGCGGCCCACTGCATCCCGGACGCGCGCGCCGACGCCGCGGCCGCGCGCGCGCCGCCGTCCGCGGGGCACCTCGAGGCGCTCGCGCGCGGGCCGCCGCGCGGGCCCCGCGGCGCGCTCGCGCTCGAGGAGGCCGCGGCGGCCCTCGTCGCCGCGGCCGTCGCCGACGACCGCCGCTGCCGCGCGCCGCGGTCCCGCGCGGACGCCCAGCGCAAGGCGGACCTGAAGCGCGCGCTCCACGCGCTCCTCGACGACCCGCGGCCCGGCCTCGACGACAAGCTCCGCAGCGCGCTCAAGAGCGCCGCCAAGGACCTCCTCGCGCGCAAGGACGTCCGGCCCGCGGCCTCGAACTGGGCCGCGCGGTCGGGCCTCCGCCGCTCGCTCTCGCGCGCGGACTCGACGTCGTAACTCGGCCGCCGCCGCAGTGGAAGTAAGGACATTCGTGTCATGTTTTAGGGGGGCAGCGCCGGCGCGCGCCGCCACGCCGCCCCGCGCTAGATGAGCCCGCCGGCCGAGAGCGCGCCCGTCGTCCCGCCCGCGTTGCTCTGGAGCGCCGCCGCGGTGCAGATGATGGCGATCATGTCGGCGTGCGACGCGACCTCGACGACGTAGGTCGAGCGGCAGCCCGCGCCCGTCGTGTACGACTTGCCCACGAGGTCGCCCGACGCCGTGCTCACCTTCCCGAGGAACTCCATCGCCGACAACTTCACGCCGCGGTAGAGCGCGTCGCTCCGCTTCGGCGCGTCCGGGCTCCCGCCTTGTTCGAAGCAGCGGAACTCGTTGACGGCCGACGTGAGCCCGCGCTTCGTCGTGATCTCGGCCCAGGGGTAGTACGAGCCGAGCACGTCGTCGAGGCCGCGCGTCGGGTCCCGCTCGGGCGCCTGCCCCTCGTAGGACGGCGCGCCCCGGTAGATGACGTAGGTGTCCTCCGTGAGCCCCATGGTGCCCTTGCTCACGGCGACGACGCTGTCCTCGTCGTCGCGGTAGACGATGATGGGCTCGAACGACAGCGCGCGCGTCCGATTCTGGACGACGATCGTATGTTTCTTGTCCGCCGTCTCGAACTCGCCGCTCTGGTCGAAGGAGGAGGTGCTTCGGTAGGTCAGCGTCGTGGCGCTGTGCGACACGAGCTTGCTGTCGGAGTAGCACGTCTTCGGGAAGAAGAAGGCGTTCGTCGGCGCGAGCGTCAGCGACTGCAGGTGCTCCCGCTCCTGGCTCGCGCTGGAGCAGAAGCACGCGCTCATGCTCGAGGTGCGGCCGGTCGCCGGCTAGAATGCCGCCGGTCGGGGCGGGTGGATGTGACGAGGGAAGACAGCCCACAAAACTACAAAAAAAACTCCTCTAGAGTTAGGGTAAATGCAGTTGCAAATCTAGCGCTAGAGGCCTGGCCTCGACAATGGTGGCCGCTGCCCATGGCCGCCAGCGCGGCCGCCGAAGGCCACGGTGGCCGCCGCCGGTGGCGCGGCTCGTGGGCCTGTGTGCCCTGTCGGTGGGCAGCGCCGGCGATGCCGTGGCCGCGGCCGGCAGCCTCGGCGCCGCGGCGTCGGCGTCGTCGCGCGCGCTGTCGAGCGGCGACGACCTCGCGGCGCTCGCGGCCGTGACGGGCGCGCTGCTCGACGCCGCCGTCGGCGCCGGCGACGCGCCGAGCCTCGCGGCGATGGCGACGGCGGCCGCGGCCGCGCTCGCGGGCGCCGGCGCCTGCGGCGCGGCCTGCGCGGCGCTGGGCCGCGAGCCCTGCGGCGTCGGCGCGCCGCCGGCGAGCTGCGGCGACTGCGCGGCCGGGTCCGTCGGCGCCTGGGCGCCGAGCGCGTCCGCGTGCTGGGCGGCCGACGACGACTGCGGCGGCGCCTGCGGCGGCGCCTGCGCGCCCTGCGGCCTCGGCGAGGCCTGCGCGAGCGACGCCGACTGCGCCTGGGAGGCCTGCGAGGCCGGCGCCTGCGTCGAGCCGCGCAAGGCCTGCTTCGGGGGCTGCGGCGGCCGCGGCGCGTGCGTCGTCCTCGACGTCCTCGAGGGCTTCGCGCGGACCGACGCGGCCTGCTACGCGGGCGATTCCTGGTGCGACGCCGCCTGCCTCTGCGACGCGGGGTTCTACGGCGCGGCCTGCGAGTTCGGCGCCGACGACTACGCCGCCGCGGTCAACGTCACGCGCCACGTCGCCGCCGCGGCCGTCGCCTACGTCGGGCTCACGGACCGCGGCGACGTCGCCGCCAACGCCGCCGCGGCCGCGGCCCTGCGCGCGGCGGCCTTCCGGCCCTGCGCGGCCCTCGACGCCGGCGCCGTCGGCGACCTCGTCGCCGCGGCGGACGCCGTCGCCGCCCGCGTGGACATCGACCGCCGGTTCTGGACGTCCCGACCAAACTTTGACGCGCTCGAGCTCGGCCAAATCGACGTCGATTCGGCTGATTTGTGGACGAATCGATCGCTCTCGTCGAGTCCTCGAAGCGGAGCCGAAGAGCCCGGCGCAAATCGTTCGATTACGAGCATTGAAGTCGGGTTGAAGATTTGATTTCCCGCGCAGGTCGCCGCGGCCGCGCGCGCGCACGGGCTCGCGAACGCGACGAGCGGCGTGGACCTCCTGGGCGCCGTCGGCGACCTGCGCGTCGGCGTCCTCGCCTGCGCGGCGACGGACGGCGCCACCGTGGCCCGGAGCACGATGGCGGGGCTGCTGGACGTCCTCGACGACGTCGCGGCGGGCTACCGGAGCTTCGGCGGGTCGCTCGCGCCGCGCCGCGCGGAACTCGAATCTTCGGGCGGACTTCAACCCGGGAAACATGCCGACGGTCATGATCCGACGCGTCCGCCGCGCTTCGAGAACTCGACGAGAGGCCATCCGTTCGTCCAACACTCGTTCGACGCGACCGAGCGGTCCGAAGGTCGGCCCCGACGTCGCGGCGCGACGGGCGACGTCCGCGCAGGCGACGCGCTACGTCGCCGTCGCGGCCGCGTCCGCGGCGTCGCCCGGCGGCTTCGAGCTCGCCATCGCCGACGCCGCCGCCGACGCCGCCAAGTTCGGGGACCGGGGCGCCCGCGCGGCGCTCGCGCTGCCGGACGCGGCGTCGCTCCCGTCGCCCGCGGACGTGAGCCTCGTCGCCTCGGTCGCGGACGTCTGGCGCGGCGGCACGGCCGCGTCCCTGGCGCTGACGACGGCGGTGTCGCGCGTCGACCTCGACGGCGGCCGCCGGCGGCTGCGCGGGTCGCCCGGCGCGCGCGGCGTCGCGGCGGGCTCGTCCGGCGCCGTCGACGGCGGCGGCGCCGCCGCCGCCGGGGGCCCCTACGTCGTGCGCCTGCGGCGCCTGAAGGCGACGGCGCCGACCCTGATCCTCAAGAACGGCCGCCTCGACTGCGCGGCCGCCGGCCGCTACGCGAACACGACCTGGCCGTCGGTCTACCTTGACTGCGGCAACGGGTCCGCGGCCGCCGTCGACGTCAACGTGACCGACGTCGGCGGCGACGCGTGCCTCGCGCGGACCGGCACCCAGCCCTGGGCTGCGACGGCGTGCGCCGCCGCGGGGCCGGCGGGCGGCGCCAACGTGACCTGCGCCTGCGACGTCGCCGGGGCCCTCGACGTCGCCGGCGCGGCCGGCGCCGCGCTCGCGTGGGCCGCGCGCGCCGCGGCGGCCGGCGACGTCGACGGCGAGCGCCTCGGCTTCAACGTGCTCCTCGCGCTCGCCGTCTACGCGGCGACGTGCGGCGCCTGCTGCTGCCTCGCGCTCTGGGGCTGCCACGAGGACGCGGCGACGGCGCCGGAGGACCACGCGGCCGCGGCCGCGCGCGCCTGCGTGGAAATCAACCACCGTTTTGGGACGTCCCGACCAAACTTTGACATGCTCGAGCTCGGCTAAATCGAAGTCGATTCGGCTGATTTTGGGACGAATCGATCGCTCTCGTCGAGTTCTCGAAGCATAGCCGAAGAGCGTGTGTCGAACCTTCCGAATACGCGCACATTGAAGTCGGGTTGAAGATTTGATTTCCACGCAGGCGCGCGCGGACGCGCGCGCGTCGACGCGGAGGCCGCGCGCGCGCGGCGACCGGCTGCCCGTGCAGGAGCAGCGGCGCCTGCTCGAGGCGAGCCGGCGCGACGCCGTGCTCGAGGGCTGGGCCGGCGCCTGGCTCCGGGCCGTCTGGGAGGGCCACACGCACGTGAGCTTCGTCACGACGCGGCGGCCCGACGAGCCGCGGACGACGCGCGCGGCGGGGCTCCTCGTCGACTGGCTCGCCGCCTACGCCGTCGCGGGCCTCTGCTACCGCCTCCTCGTCTTCCCCGGGGGCCCGGCCTGCGGCGACTCCGACGGCGACCGCGCGGGCTGCCTCCGCCTCGACCGGCCCGCGGGCGGCCGCCGCTGCTTCTACGAGGCGTCGAGCCGGCGCTGCTACGACCGCGCGCCGACGGCCGACGACGCCTACCTGCCGCCGGCGCTCGTCGCCGTCGCCCTCGTCGCCGTCGCCGCGCTCGTGCCCCTCGCCGAGGCCTGGGACTGGTTCTACGAGCGCTACCTCACCGTCGCCGTGCCCGAGGGCTCGCCGCCGTCGCGCGGCCGGCGGTCCACGCGCGAGCCGCGGCCCGGCCGCGTCGCGCGCGCGGCGCGCGTCGCGCCCGACGCGGAGGCGGCGGAGGCGCGCGCGCCCGCGCGCGCGGCGCCGGCGGCCGCGGCGGGCCGCGACCAGCCGTCGTGGCGCGAGAAGCGGGGCGGCGGCGGCGAGCGGGGCGGCGCGAAGCGCGGCGGCGGCGTGGGCCTGAGCCTCCACAACCCCGTCGCCGCGCCGGCGCCGGCGTCGGCCCTCGAGGCGGCCTGCGTCGTCGACCTGCGGGCGTCGCCCGCGCCGCGCGACGACGCGCGCGAGGTCCTCGACCGCGCGAAGCGCGCGCTGCCCGACGAGGTCGCCGCCGTCGACGACGCCGTCGCCCGGGGCCGGCGGCAGCCGGCCTGGCTGCTCCGCCTGCGGGGCGCCCAGGTGCGCCACGACGTCGCGCGCGCGGCGGCCGCGTCGCCGGCGGCGCGCGCGCTCGCGGTCGGCCGCGTCTGGCCCTGCGCGCTCGCCGTGCTCGCGCGGCACCAGGAGGTGCAGGACGCGCTGCGGGACCTGGAGCGGGGCGCCTGGCTCGGCGGCCTCGACTACGCGGCGCGGCACCGGCTCCGCGAGAGGTTTGCGGCGGACGCGCGCGAAGCTCTGCGCGGACTGGGCCTGCCACGCGCCCGACGCGCTCGTGCGGCGCTGCTACTGGCGGCTCCTCGTCGCCCACGGCGAGGCCGAGGCCTGGGGCCGCGTCCTCGAGCGCTGCGGGAGCGCGCGCGAGGCCGAGCTCCAGCTCCTCGAGTTCTGCCATTTGGAGCGCCTCGACGCGCGGCGCCTCGCGCTCTACCGCAAGGTCCACGGCGACACGGCGCGGCCCTACGGCCAGCGGCGGGCCAGGGCGCCGCGGACGCTGGACGCCGTGGTCCTCGCCTGGGTCGCCGTCGCCGCGGCCTGCGGCGCCGCGGCCGCGCTCCTGCTCCGCGCCGTCGTCGCGACGCGCGCGGCGCACGGCCACCGGGCCGTGCGCTCCTGGTTCCGCATCGCCATGCTCGGCCGCGTCGTCACGCTCTGCTTCCTCGACCCCCTGAGCCTGCTCGTCTTCCGCGTCCTGCTGCCGGGAGCACTCGCCTGTGCCGAATTCAACCACTTGTTTGGGACGTCCCGACCAAACTTCAGAATTCTCTATCTCGGTCAAATCGAAGTCGATTCGGCTGATTTTTGGACGAATCGATTGCTCTCGTCGCAAGTTCTCGAAGCACAGCCGAAGAAGTTGCGTCAAAACTGTCGCGTACGCTCACATTGAAGTCGAGTTGAAGATTTGAATTCGGCACAGGCGCTCGCGCCGCGGCTCCGGTCGGGCGGCGGCGACCCCGCGCGCGCGCACGCGTTCCCCTGGCGCACGCCCCTCGACGTCTTCCCGACGGCGCTGGTCTGCCACGAGAGCGCCGCGGCGCGGGGCACGTCCGTCGCCGAGCGGCTCGCGTTCCGCGACCACTGCGGCGCGTGCACGCCCCGGTCCGCGCGGAACTCGCACCCTCGAGCCGACTTCGATGTGAGCGTATGCGACAGTTTCGACGCGAGGTTTTCTGCCGTGCTTCGAGACCGCGACGAGAGCGATCGACTCGTCCAAAAATCAGCCGAATCGACGTCGATGTGGCCGAGCTGGAGAATTTTGAAACTCACCGATTTATTTCCGCGCAGGCTCCGGTCCGAGAAGAGCCGGCGCGCGCTCCTCGGGCGCCGCGCGGCGGGCCTGCGGGGCTACCCCGGGGGCCTGGCGACGGCCTTCGACCAGCTCGCGCCCGCGGCGCACCGGCGCGCGGTCAACGCGGCGTTCCGCGACGACTCGCTCCGGTGGCGCGCGGGCCCGCTCGCGCGCGCGCTCGACGAGGAGCACGCGTCGGACCCGGCCTGGGCCGGCTACCTCGGCGCCGCGCTCGCGGCGCTGCTGGCCCTGCCGGAGCCCCTCCAGGACGTCGTCGTCCGCGAGGCCGCGGTTTTGGCCTGCGTCGGCGCCGCGCGGTGCCTCCGGCGCGCGCGCGGCCTCGGCAGCCTCGCGGCGTTCGCGGCCGTGCTCCTGGGCAGCCTCGGCGCGCTCGCGTTGGGCTTCTTCGCGCTCGAGCGGTGGCGGCGGCGCGGCGACGACCCGGAGCTCGCGGCCGACGGCGAGCACGACCAGACCTACGAGCAGTACCTCGCGGCGGTCATCATCGCGCGGCAGGCGCGCGAGGCCACGCTCCAGACGGCGGAGCGGCGCTTCCTGCGCTTCAAGAAGAAGGGCGCGCCGGCGCCGGCGCCGGCGCCGGCGGCCGAGCCCGCGCCGCGCGCGGAGCCCGTCGTCGCCGTCGAGCCGCCGCGGGCCGCGCGGCCGTCGCCGCTCCGCATCCGGTCCTTCGACCGCGCGTGGGCGCCGCCGCCGTCCGAGGCGGAGATCTGCGAGATCCTCGACCTCTCGCCGCACCCCGACGAGAGCTACGCGGCGCACCGGTCCGTGGACCGGGGCGCGCGCGCGCTGGACTTCGCCCTGCCCCCGGACGACGGCGGGCCCGCGGCGACGGGCGCCATCTTCGACCCCGGGCCCTAATTCATCGCGACCTTCGCGGGGCGAGCTTGGACGCCGGGACGTCGGCGAGGGAGTAGGCCGCGTCCGGCGCGTCGCCCGCGAGCGCGGCGGAGATGGCCGCCGCGCAGTGGTCCCAGGCGAAGGCGTCGTAGACGTAGGACAGGTCGTCCCGCCGGGGGTCGACGAGGTCGTAGAGGTCGCCGTTCGTGAGGAGCGCGCCGCCGCCGCCGGCGTCGCCGAGATCGCGGCGCGTGAACGGCATCGCGTCGCCGCGCGCGTGGCCTGGGCGGAATTCGAATCTTCAATATCACTTCGATTGCAACATTTCCTTCTGCTGCTTTTTGAGAGCTCGAGGAGAGCACTCGATCCGTCCAAAAATCACCCGAATCGACGTCGATGTGACGGAGAGGTTCAAAAGTTCTGGTCCGGCTCGCCGGCTGTTTCCGGCGCGGCGCGCGGCCCGCGCAGGTGCCGTCGGGCCAGGCCTCGTCGAGGCGCGCGCCGCCGAGGCGCGCGAGGGCGAGGATCCGGTCGAAGGCCGGGTGGAGGGGCCAGAAGAGCGGGTCGTTGGGCGCCGCGCCCGTCGCGAGCGCGCCGACGGCGCCGTTCGCCTGCGGAACGTCGCTTCGGCGGCCTTCCGAAACGGGAAGGGGGGGGGCGCCGCCGCCGCGCGCAGGCGACGTCGCCCGCGAGCGCGAAGAAGGCGTCGTCCGCGGCGGCGTCCGTCGCGAGCGCCGGCGCGAGCCGCGCCGCGCAGCGGCCGTCGGCGCCCTCGGCCGCGACGAGCGCCGACGCGTCGACAAAGTCGCTGGCGACGGCGCAGGCGCCCGTGGACGGGTCGCGGACCGCGCCGAGGTAGCCCGCGCGCGCGAGGACGTCGCGCGCGGTCGCGGCCGCGCCGTCGTAGGCCGGGCACGCGAGCGCCGTGGCGTTCGGTCCGGCCGGCTCGAGGAAGCCCGCGCGGTCCATGCGCTGCCAGCCCGGGAGCACGCGCGCGGCCCAGGCGGGGACGAACCTGGGGGGCGCGGTGCGGTGCGCGACGGGGCGGGGGCGCGGACGCCGGGCGCCTCGCGCGCGCCACGCGGGCCGCTCGCGGAGCGCCGCGCCGAGGTCCCCGCCGCAGGCCCAGGCGCCGCCGAGGATCGTGTGCAGGTTCCCTGCGGTCGTCGTCGCGCGCCGGCGTTTTAGACGGGCGCCGGGCGCCGCGCCGTGGAGCACGAACTCCGCGCACGCGTGGAGGTCGCCGAGCGACGTGCCGTTGAGCGCCAGAGCGACGCAGGGCGCGAGCTCGCCGCACGCGGGCAGCGGCAGCTCGCGCGCCGCGTCGACGCCGCAGAGGTCCGCGCTCCGCTTCACGCGGGGCGTGGCGTCGGCGTCGCGCGGGTCCGTCGCGTAGCACGCGCCGTTCGTGACGGGGTCGCCGCAGTCGCGCTCGCGGACCGTGTCCCGGAAGTAGGCGCCGCCGAGGCCCGCCTCCGCGTCCGCCTGCGCCGGGGGGCGGGGGCGCGGTCGCGGCCGGCCGCGCGCCGCGCGGCGCCCGCGCCGGCGCGCGCCGGGCCGAAGTAGTCGTCCGCGAAGACCGACGACGCGTTCCAGCCGTAGGGCCGCGCGCCGAAGGCCGCGCCGTCGATGGTGAAGTCCCAGTAGGGCGTCGGCGCGCGGAGCTCGGCGTCGACGGCGCGGAGGCTCGCGTCGAGCTGGAGCGTGAAGGCCGCGTGGGCCGTGAAGAAGGAGACGCCGCCGTGGAAGGGCGAGCAGCCGGGCCCGTGGCTGTGCTTCGCCGCGAGCTCGCCGAGCGTCGCCGCGCGCCGCCGCGCGGCCGGGTCCGCCGCGCGCCACGCGTCCCCGTCGGCCGCGGCGCCGAGGGCCGCGAGGGCCGCGAGCCACTGGGCCCGGTCCGGCGCCGTCAGCGCGCGGAGCTCGCGGCGCACGTAGCGGCAGGCCACGGCGAAGGTCGCCGACGCTCCCTCGTACGCCGCCTCGAGGCCGAAGCGGTCGCCGCCGCGGAAGCACGTCGCGACCCAGGCGCCGTCGCCCGCGCCGGCGACCGTGGCGTTGCCCGCCGCGACGCGCCAGGCGACGCCGGCCCGGGCGCCGTCCCAGGCGAGCGCGTTCGCGGCGAAGGGCTCCGCGAGCGCCGCGATGCCGTAGAGCGGCAGCGACGGCGGTTCCCCGTAGTACGAGACGCTCAGGCGCAGGTTCGACGGGAACGCGGCGGCGTCGGCCTGCCAGGGCTTGGCGGACCCGACCTCGCGCGGCGACGCGCTCGGCGCCTGCCGCCGCGACGCGCCGCGGGCGCTCGCCGGCGCGCCGGCGCCGAGACTCTTGCGGTTCCAGCCCAGCGTCCCGACGACGACGAAGAAGGCGCCGAGCCCGACGGCGGCGCGCCGCCGCTCGAGCCGCTTGGACCGGCCGATCTCCTCGTACTCGTAGGCGCCGCCCATCGGGCTGCCTCGACTTATACGGCCATACGACTGCGCCACGGATGCCGAAACTTCACGTTACAGACAAGTTGCATTTCAGAGCTCGGCGGCGAACTCGAGACGCATTCTTCCTGGTGTGCAGAGTGCGTCGTTCTGCGGCGTGCTGCTGGACGTGCGCTCGTCTTCTTTCACACGTCTGCGGGTCATCTCTTGTGCCGCCGCTCGCGTGCTGTTGCGCGAGAGTTGAGGACACGTGAGTTTCGCACCAGCTCCTCCTCTTCGATTTGTCGCACAGGCACTTGTCGCAATGGCCCATGCTCGAGCGTCCGCCCTCGTCGTCTTGCTCCTCGCCTCGACCCGCGCGGAGATGGTCACGGAGCTGCCGCTGCCGGACGTGTCCTTCGCCGCGGCGCGCGCGGCCCTGCTCGGCGGGCTCCTCCACGAGGCGAACCGGTACGGCCCCGTGGACGTGACGCGCGAGAGCAAGGCCGTGCACCGCAACGCGTTCCGCCACCCGCGCGGCGGGCCGACCGAGGAGCGGTGCGAGGTGCTCGCCGACACGGCGTCGCGCTTCGAGCTCCGCGTCGACGCGGCGTCCCCGAAGGCGCCCTTCGGCGACCAGTTCCAGACGTCCGTCGTCGTGACATTGGACGGCTCGGCGCCGGAGCTCGCCATGCGGACGCGGACCAAGGTCCGGTGGCTGTCGCCGAAGCGGCCCCTGGGCATGATCTCGAAGCGGGTCGAGCGCGCCGCGGAGCAGGGCACGGCGGACGCGTACCGCGTCTTCGCCCAGTGCCTCCGGGCCGGCGCCGGCGAGCCCGAGCCGTCCGTCGTCGCGCGCGCCGCGGCCAAGGCGCGGCCCCACGGGCGCAAGCTCCTCTCGTGCGCCGTGCTCGGCAGCCTCGTCGCATACCTCCAGTACCACGCCGACCCGGCCGACCCCGGAGACGTCTAGGGAGCTCCACAACCTTCCGCCTCAACCCCTGTGTTTTTGTATACTACATGTGCTTGCTTGAGAGCTAAAAAACCCGCGCCGCCAAGGTTCAAGAAAGTCTTCAAGTTTTGAGTTTTTGTAACTTCGCCAACGGTTGAGAAGGGCGCTGGGTGTCCGTGGTCGACGCGGACCTCGCGCTGTGCGCGGTCATCGCCGCCTCCACCGGTGCGACGGCTTGCGATGAAGTGCGCGGCGCTGCCCGCCGCGGCGGCGACGGAGGCCGCGCCGCTCCTCTTGACGAAGTGTGAGGTCGTGCCGTCGACGGCGCCCGGGCGGAAGCACGGCTGCCACGCGCCCTGGGATGCGAACATGGCGTTGATGTGGACGACCCTCGGTGCGTCGCTGGCGACGACGCTGGGCAGCCTGCCGCGGCTCGAGCCTCGCGCCGCCCGGGCCTGGGGCGGGTGCTACTTGCTCGCCGTGGGCCTGCTGCAGTACTTTGGGTGGGTCGCGACGCTCACGCAGATGGGCACCGCGCGGCGGCCGACGGCGGCCGACCGCGAGGCCGGCGTACCGACGTGCGCCGCCTGCGGCACGGTCGCGGGCCCGCGCGTCCACCACTGCCGGCGCTGCAACATGTGCGTCGAGGACTTTGACCACCACTGCGTCTACCTGAACCGCTGCGTCGGCCGCCAGAACTACGCGTCGTTCTTCGGGTGCATCTTCTTCACGACCGCGGCCTACACCATCGGCGTCGGCGTCGTCGGCGCGGCCTGCGCGGCGCGGCGCGACGCGGCCTGCGCGGGCCTCGCGGCCGCCGCGCTCTACCCCGCGGCGGCGGCCGGCTCCATCTGGTACCTCGTCTTCTTCGCGAAGCAGTCGACGATGGACTGGCTCAAGGCCCGCCGGCGATCCAAGGCGTCGCTCCTCGAGGCCTACGTCGCGGACCGGGCGCCGCCGCCGCCGCCGCCGCCGCCGCGGTCGCTCGCGCTCCCGGCCGTCGCCGACGCGTGCGCGAGCTCCGCGGCCGCGGCGGCCGCCGTGCGCCGGCTGCTCCGCGAGGAGCCCCTCCACGAGGCCTTCGCGGCGCACCTCGCGGGCCTCGACGCCGCCGAGCCCCTCGCCTTCTTCGACGCCGTCGCCGCCTACCGCCGCCGGCCGGGGCCGGCCGCGGCGGCGCGCGTCTACGCCGCGCACGTCGCGCCGGGCGCGCCCCGCGCCGTCGACGTCGCCGGCAAGGCCCAGCGCGCGGCCCAGCGCGCCGTCGCCGCGGGCGCCGGCGACGTCGCCCTCTTCGACGCCGCCGTCGACTCCGTCGTCGCGCACCTCGCGCGGACGCGGCTCCGGGCCTTCCTCGCGGCGACGCCGGGGCCCGTCGCCGCGCTCCCGGACGGCGCGGCGCCGTCCATCGTCCGCCTCTCCGCGACGACGGAGATCGCGCTCCTGCCCCTCTAACGTCGTGGACGTCGCCGCCTCTCTCGCGTGAACATCCCACAGGAGACTCTTAGAAGGTTCGGAAGCCGCCCCAGTTGCGCCCCTGGCGGTAGGTGCCGGGCCGCGCCCAGGGCGCGCGCTGCTCCGCGTCCGCGGCGGCCTCGTCCGGCGACTCGTCGATCTTGCGCAGCGACTCGATCGGGTAGTACTTCTCGACGACGGCGTGGTTGTTCGTCTTGAAGCCGAGGGCCTGGCGGTGGATGAGCAGGTCCTGGCGCGCCTTGAGGCACGCGGCGCGCTGCGCGTCGAAGGCCGCGCGCGCGTCGTCCGACGGGTCGTCGTCGTGCATCCGCCGCGCGCGGTCGAGGAGCGCGAACTCGTAGTCGCAGCGGCTCGTCGTCCGCCCGAGGGCCCTGGCCATCTCCTCGGCCATCTCCTCCTCGATGGACTCGACGTGCGCCTTGACGTCGTAGGACCCCCGGAGGCGGTCGAGGTACATGCTCTCGCAGCCCTCGTCGACGAGCTTCTCCGCGAGGCTCCGCCACGCCGGCGGCTTCGCGCCGGGCCGCGACAGCGCCTTCGAGAGGCCCGCGTGGTCGCCGGACGCGCACCGGCGGGCCGGCGCCGCCGCGGCGGCGCGCGCGGACCTGTGCCGGGGGTGAAATGCGCGCGCGCCGACGGGGAGCGGCGCGAATGCTTGGAATCCCGATCGTGCTCTCGCGTCCCGGAATAAGGTCAGCAGCTGGCGAAACGAGGCGATACTGACGAGATAAGAGGGAGCTGTAGTTTTCGGAGTCGTCTTTGGACGCTGGGAGGGACCGAAGCGCGCAGCGGAGCATGAGGTGTCACCTCATGCGCTGTCGTTCGGGCTGCGGCGCGGGAGAGACACCACCAACGTGGCGGTCGTTCGAGCTGCGGCGCGGGAGAGTTTCCAGGGCGTCTCGATGACTCAGGCTGGCGCGCCCTGGCACCCAAACCACCCGCTTTCGCAGCCACGCATGTTGCGGGTGCACTCGGCCAAGCCGGGCTTTGCTCGGCCAGTGGCGCCGGCCGCGCCCCGGCGTGCGCGGCAGGGTGGTACATCTTACTACAGGGAAATGGCGTTCCCCAGCCGTCACACCCACGTCGCGCCCAAAACCAAGGGGCGTATCCAACGCCATCGATGGTGGCGCGCACCGCCACCACGGACTTGTACGCCGCGGCAGCCCCGCGGGGACGAGGCCCGCGCGGTGGAATTTGGTCGACGCCAGAACCACCTCCGATGAGGGCACCGACGGTCAGGCTTACGCCTAGGGGTCATGGAAGGCCACTCCGACCACCAGAACGGGCTGCCGTGCGTCGGAAGCGCGGCCTCGGAGGTCTCCGTCCCCGGCCCGCGCGTACGTGTTTGGTACTCAAGCCAGCGAAACGGCTAGCCATTCGTCCCAATCCGAGCGCTTGTTTTTGTCACGTATAGCCACCGGGCGTCCCTGGCCGCACACCAATCCCCGGTAGTTTAGACGGGGGGTGCGTCGGCCATCGGACGCCGTCGCCGGAGCAAAGCCCGGCTTCTCGGCCCGGGCTAGGTCTGCATGTTTCAGGCAAACGTCGCCAAACGAGCAGTGGCAAAAGGCATGGAGGCCCCCAGCGCCGATGCATTCGGCATCCTGCACGTGCAGATCATCGCGGTCGCGGACCTCGCCGGCAGCCTCGCGACGGCGTCGGCGCTGCGCGTCTGCGCGCGCTTCGGGTCCGCGGAGCGGTCGACGGCGCGCGTCGCGGTATCCCAGGGCGGCGCCTACTTTGGGCGCGAGTGCCTGCGCTTCGAGGTGCCCCGCGGGCCCGGCGCCTGGCCGCGGACCCTCGAGGTGCGCTGCGTCGACGCCCGGGGCGGCGCGTCGGCGCGCGGCGCCGTCGACGTCCGCGGCGCGCTCGTCGGCCGCGTCGCGCACGTCGACTCCGCGGCGAAGCTCGCGAGCGCCGCGCACGGGTCCTGCGCGCTGCGCGTGTCGGCGGCCTTCGACGTCGTCGAGGGACCCCTGCGGCCCGGCGACGCCGTGGAGCTCTCCGGCGCCGCGGCCGGCGCGGACGCGTTCCCGATCCCCGCGGCCGCGCGCCTGACCGTCGCGGCCGCGGCGGGCGGCGACGCGCTCCTGCGCTACGCCTGCGACGGCCGCGAGTGCCGCGTGGCCCTGCGGCGGCCCCTCGTGAGCCGCGCGGGTGCGGCGCCGCGGCCGCCCGGCGCCGGAACCGCGTCGCCGCCGCCGTCGCGGCTCGCGGCCGCGGCGGCGTCGCCGCTCGGGCGCGCGCTGGGCGACGCGCTCAGGGACCCCAACGCCGCCGCGCGCCGCGCGCGGAGCGGCACGGGCCTCCTCGCCGAGCGCTGGGCCGCCGGCGGCGCCGAGTGCGTCGGCGGCGACCTCCTCTACGCCATCGGCGCCGCCGACGGGCCCGCTCGA
>NW_008705599.1:140159-142305 GCF_000186865.1 Aureococcus anophagefferens
GCGGCGAGCCGGCGCCGCCCGCGGCGGCGGGCGCGGCCTTCGCGGGCGACGCCGGCGGCCCCGCGGCCCGGGGCCGGGGCCTCGCGGGCGCGGACCGCGACGCCGCCGACGAGGAGTTCGCCGAGTTCGCGCCGCCGGCCGCGGCCGCGCGCGCGGCGCCGGCCGCGGCGGCGCCCGTCGCGGCCGCGAAGCGCGCGGCGCCGGCCGCGGGCGGCGCCCGGGCCAACGGCGACGCCGAGGTGCTCGTCAAGCTCTGCACGAGCTGAGGCACGCAGAGGAACTACCTCGAGCTGAGGAAGTTCCTCGAAGACGCGTACCCCGGCCTCCGGTCCGTCGCGGCCGAGCAGTACCCGCCGCCGGCCGTCGGCGTGTTCGCGGCGCAGGCCGCGGGCATGGCCCAGGTCGCCTGCGTGGCGCTGCTCCTCGGCGGCGAGAAGGTCTTCCAGCTCTTCGGCGCGGCGACGCCGGGCTGGTACCACTCCGTCGCGGAGAACAAGATGATGGCCTTTGGGGCCGTCTGGATGGCGAACAACGTCGCGGCCCAGATGGTCGCGACGGGCGCCTTCGAGATCCACGTCAACGGCGAGCTCGCCTTCTCCAAGCTCGAGACGGGCCGCCTGCCGTCCGCGGCGGACGTCGTCCGCGGCATGAAGCGCGCCGGCTTCGCCACGGACCTCGAGGCCCGCTACGTCGGCGACGCCGAGTTCTAGGCCGCCACCCCGCGCCGCGCCGCGCCGGCCGCCGCCGGCGCGCCCGCCGGCGGCGGCGGCGCGCGGCACGCGGACCCGCGAGATCGATGACGCGGCCGGTCCTTCCCCTCGCCGGGGGGACCGGCCGCCGACCACCGCGGCCGTCCGCGCCGCGCCCGCCGCCGCCGGCCGACGCGCCGACGCGGCCGACGCGCCGACGCACCCACCTGCCTGCTAATCCCATTGCGTGTGACTTCGGAAGCTAGCATAGCCCGCCGGCGGGATATGCTAAACGCCGACAGCGCACCAATTAGTACACCGGGAGGGGGTCGCGCCAGGGCGCGACCGGCGCCGCGCGCGACGCGAGGGACTCGTCCGACGACGACGGGTGGACCCGCGCGTCGACGCGCGGGCAGAGCAGGTCCTCGGACGCGGACCGCGGCAGTCGCGGCGACTCGTCGGACGAGGCCGACGCGCCGTCGTCCGCCGCGCGCGCCAGCAGCACCGCGAGGCTCGACGCGAGGCGCTCCATGGCGTCGACGTCGGCCGGGAGCCAGCGCCGCCGGCTCAGGCGCGTCACGCCGCTCCGACCGCGCACGACGGCGCCGAGAGAGCACGCGGGGAAGTAGGGCCGCGGCATCAGCGGCGTGCCCGCGGGCTTGGCGCAGTGCAGGTGCGTCTCGCAGCAGCGGTCGCAGCCGCCGTCGTCGGCGCAGCTCCGCGGCATGGACCGCTTGAGCTGCTTCGCGTTCGTCACCGGGACCGGGGCCTTGAACTCGAGCGCGTAGACCGGCCGGTCGCCCGACGAGACCCAGGCCGTATCCTCGACGTAAACGCCGACGGACTCGACGTCCCCGACCGCGATCTCCTCGACGTCCCAGAAGCAGACGTTGGACCGCGTGCGGACGACGAGGCGTTCGCCGTCGGCGCGGAAGTTCACCGGCGTCGAGAGGTCGAGGCATCGATGCCACGTCGCGTACTGGCGGCAAGGGATCGTCGCGATGGGCAAGTATGGCCCGCCGCCGCAGCAGACGCCGCAGCACGCCGCGAAGAGCCGCTCGGCGTCGGAGTCCGGGCCCACGACGTGCGAGGCCTCCCGCTCCTCCATGGTCTGCGCCGCGACGCATTCGCTCCTCACGTGCAGGCCGAAATGCATCGTGTGCTCGCCGTCGAGCGTTTGTAAAGCCTGGTTCTTTTGAGGGCGCGACGAGTCGTTTTTCTGTGGGCACAAGGCGACAAGCAAAGTTCTACAGGCAGGTACATATAGAACGGTACTATACATAGAACGGTACCCTGGGGATTAAGAGTGCCCGGCGATGCTCCGATAGTCCCAGAACCTGCTGATTTTGCGCACACGCCGAGGCCGAGACAGGATGCGGCCCCCGACAAAAGAACCGCGCAGTTTGGCGCCGAGCGTGTCGAGTACCAGAGCCTCTCCTAGAGGCTCTCAATATCCT
>NW_008705599.1:142355-143735 GCF_000186865.1 Aureococcus anophagefferens
GAGGCCGCGCGGAGGCCCTCGAGCGACGGCGGAGGGTACGCCGGCCGCGTGCGGATGTAGTCCTTGAGAGTCGCTAACTGCGCCCAGATGCGCTCCTTGTAGTCGTTGTCTTCGCCGCTGTCGTCGCTGTCGTCGTCGTCGTCGTCGTCGGACGCGTCGCTCTTCTTCCGCTTCGCGTCCTCCTCGTAGTCCGAGTCGTCGTCCTCGTCGCGGCGCCGCCTCCGCGTCGCGGACGCCTTCTGCTTCTTGCGCGCCGGCCCGTCCGAGTCCGCCGCGTCGCGCGGCGGCGCGCGCCGCGGCGGCGCGGGCACCCAGGCCGCCCGCTCCTCGGGCTCGGGCGACGCGGGCTTCGGCGCGGGGCCTCCGCGGCGCTGCAGCTCGCGCAGGTGCGCCGCGTGGCTTGCAGCACCCTCGGCGAATTCGTCCACGCCGCCGTCGTCGTCGTCGTCGTCCGACTCCGTGGCGTCGCCCGCGCCGCCGCCGCCGCCGCCGCCGTCGCTGGGCCGCGACCAGCCGCCGAAGGACTCCGTCGCCGCGGGCTCGTCGTCGGGCTGCGGCGCCTTCTTCTTCTTCGAGGCCTTGGGCGCCTTCGCCGCGGGCTTGCACCGCGCCTTCTTGCCGGGCCGGCCCTTGCCGCAGGTGTGCTTCACGTGGCGGCCCCGGCACGCGCGGCACTCCGGGAGCGCCTCGTCGTCGTCGTCGGGCGCGGACGTCGCGGCCGCGCCGCCGCCCTGGGTCGAGACGCCGTCGCCGCCGGCGGGGATGATGAGGTGCGGCAGGTCGTCGGGCGCCGCCGGCGCCGCGTCTGCGAACTCGTAGGACTCCATCTCCTTGATGCTCCAGTTGGGGAACTTGACGATGCCGTCGGCGTCGAATTCCGCCGCCTCCTCGAGGACGCCGACGACGTACTGCCAGGGGTCGTCGACCTCGACGGGCGGCACGGCGAAGAGGACGAGGTTGACGTCGCCGCCCATCATGAACGACGTCCCGACGCGGTGGTCGTCGAACATGCGGCGGAAGTAGGCGCCGAGCATGTCCACCTGCTCCATGGCCGACCGGTCGTCGCTGGGCAGCGGGGCCTCGAGCAGTTCGCGGAAGTAGGCGAAGGATTTGGCGGTACTCGCGAGGTCCCCGGCCTCCGATTCCAGCAGTTCGAGCAACTGAAAGTGGAGGGTGCGGAGGAGGACGACGTCCTGGATGTCAGCCTGCTCGATCGCGCGCCAGAGGCCGAAGGCCACCACTTGCCCCTCGAAGCGCTGGAGCGCGTCGGCGAGCGCGGACAGTCCCGACGTCGTGGGCGCCGTCGGCGGCGCGGACGCCGTCGGCGGCGCGGACGCCGTCGGCGGCGCGGACGCCGTCGGCGGCGCGGACGCCGTCGGC
>NW_008705599.1:143785-146847 GCF_000186865.1 Aureococcus anophagefferens
GCTAACGGGTTCTGGTCCCTCATGTGCCCCAACGAGTGCCCGGGCCTCGCGGACTGCCACGGTGCCGAGTTCGAGGCCCTCTACGAGCGCTACGAGGCCGAGGGCCGCGCGCGCAAGGCCATCCCCGCGCAGCAGCTCTGGTTCGCCATCCTCGACAGCCAGGTCAAGACGGGCACGCCCTACATGCTCTACAAGGACGCCTGCAACGACAAGTCGAACCAGAAGCATTTGGGCACGATCAAGTCGTCGAACCTGTGCACCGAGATTGTCGAGTACACGGCCTCCGACGAGATCGCGGTTTGCACCCTGGCGTCCATCAACCTCACGGTCCACGTCGATGGCGCCGGCGACGCCGCGACATTCGATTTCGCGAAGCTCCGGCGCACGGCCTACGTCGTGACGAAAAACCTCAACAAGGTTGTCGACGTCAATTACTATCCGGTGGAGGAGGCCAAGTCGTCGAACCTGAAGCACCGGCCCGTCGGCATCGGCGTCCAGGGCATGGCCGACGCCCTTGCGAAGCTGCGCCACCCCTACGAGTCCGACGATGCGAAGCGGATCAACAGGGACGTCTTCGAGACCATCTACTTCGGCGCCATGGAGGCGTCCATCGACCTGGCCCAGGAGCTCGGCCCCTACGACTCCTACGCGGGGTCGCCGACGTCCCAGGGCCTCTTCCAGTTCGACCTATGGAACGTGAAGCCGTCGGACCGCTGGGACTGGGAGGGGTTGCGCGCGCGCCTCGGCGAGCACGGCTGCCGCAACTCGCTCCTCCTCGCGCCCATGCCCACGGCGTCGACGGCGCAGATCCTCGGCAACAACGAGTCCTTCGAGCCCTTCACGTCGAACATGTACACGCGGCGCGTGCTCGCGGGCGAGTTCGCCGTCGTCAACAAGTACCTGCTCCACGCTGTAACCTCGGCGCCGTTGCGCAGCAGCAGGGACACGACGCTCGGCTGGTTCACGGCGACGGCCATCATGAGCGGGAACCAGTCGTGGTCCACCTCGTTGACGTCGGCGCCCTGGTCGATGGCGCGCTGGAGCGCCGTCGTCTCGCCCCGCTGCGCCATGAGGTTCAAAGCGTTGGCGTGGATCGCCACCATGGTGCTACTCCGGGCGCCTACACGAAGACTTTCAGCGCGCCATTGCTTACAATTGTAGTTGTAAAAACGGTAGCCGACCGTGCCTTCGGCAGCATCTTTGGGCTGCCGCGTTGATGTTCAACTTGATGATTGAAGTTCAACAAAATCTTCATGTTGAACGACTAACTAACTAGAATTCGGCCGGGGCGGGTTTGTGGCATGTTGTTGCCTATCATTTTTTTGACTGGCCTTTGAAGCAACTACTTTAAAGTCAGACGGCTTTTGTGAATTTCGCAGGAGGCCTTGCAGGGTTCAAGGTGAGTTCAACGTCCGCCGACGCGCCGGCGCTCGCCTGTGGTAAGAAACGCTCGGACGGCGGCGTTCCTGCGCCGTCGCCACAACCCCACGCGCGCATCGATATCCTACACGCTTACCGCGTCCGGCGCGCCGCAGACCTCGTCCGGCGCGTCGCCGGCCGCGACGCGGGGCTCGGCGCGGCCCTGGAAGAGCGCCTCCTCCTCCTCGAATTCGGTCTCGACGACGCGCCGCCCGGCGAAGTCGATCTTGAACGTCGACTTGCGCGCGTTCTCGCGGCGCCGCTCCTCCTTGTCCCAGGCCGCCGCGGCCTCCTCGGGCGAGCTGAACGCGGACGTCGCGACGGCGTACCAGTCCTGCTGGTCGTCGATGACGTGCGTGCGCCGGGCGCTCTCGCGGTCGTACTGGACGAGGCGCCGCGCGAGCGCCTCGGCGCGGTCGCAGGGCGCGGGGTCGGCCTGGGCCGCGAGGTCGTCGCCGCAGAACGCGCAGCGGCCCCAGGCGGCCGCGCGGTCGCCGAGGCGCCGGTGCGCGTCGGCGTAGGCGCGCTCGGGCGCCACGTCCGGCGCGGCCCGGGCGACGTCGACGGCGTTGGCGAAGCCGCAGCGCAAGCAGTTGAGCGGCGCCTTCTCGGAGTCGCCCTGCTTGAGCCGCGCGGCGCGCTGCCGCTGCTTCTCGCGCTGCGACGCGCCGCCGGGCGCGCCGCCGCCGGCGGCCGGCGCGCGCACGAAGCCCCGCCGCGCCACGAGCTCCTCGGCGAAGGCCGCGACGGCCGGCGCGCGGCCCAGGAGCTCGAAGCAGGCCTTGCGCGTCGCGTCCGCGCTCGCCTGCGACGCGAGGTGCCGGGCGATCTCGCGCTCGCCGACGATGCCCGTCGCCGCCTCGATGGCCGACGTCGCCCACGTCTCGAGCTGCTCGAGCTCCGCCTTGCCCATGTCGTCTGCTCAGTGGAGAAGTTTCTGGCGAGCGAGCTGTGGCATGGGCTGCGAGAAGGACATGCCCGCGTATCGCGTCGAAGCGTGCGCGTCTCGCGGGCGCTACTGCGTCGCGACGCGAAAAATCGCCAAGGGCGAGGTCGCGCTGCGCGCGGAGGTACTGGCCATCGCGCTCAACGACGACCTGCTGCGGCGAGGCACGCGCTGCGCCGTCTGCGCGGCGCCGGACCCCGACGCCGCGTGCGGCGCGTGCGGCGGCGCCCTGTGCACGGCGTGCGCCGGCGCCGAGCACGGCTGCGCGCTCGTCGCCGACGCGCGCGCGGCGCCCGGCGCCGAGACGCGGCACGCGCGGCTCCTCTGCGCGGCGCGCGTCGCCGACGGCGGCCGCGACGCGCTCGGCGGCCTCGAGTCGCACGCCGACGACGCCGACGACGACGCCTGCGACTTCGCGGCCTACGCCGGCGCGCTCGCGCGGCGCGCGCTGCCCGCCGTCGAGCGGCGGTCGCGCGAGCGCGACTTCGAGGACGCGCTCCGGCTCTACTGCAACGCCTTCGGCCTCGCGCTGCCCGTCGGTGCGCTCCGGGCCGACGAGCGGCGTTGCACGAACAAGCGCCACGGCCTCTGCTGGGAGCTGGGCCTCGCGTGCAGCCCGGAAGCCGCGATGCTCAACCACGCGTGCGATCCTACCGCCTCTCCCAAGTTCGTCGTCCGGTCGGGGATGGCGCCTGTC
>NW_008705599.1:146897-149064 GCF_000186865.1 Aureococcus anophagefferens
GCGCGCGCCGCGGGCGAACTCCCCGCCGCGGCGCGCCTCGCGCGCGACGCCGCCGCGGCCGCGCGGCGCGACTTCGGCGACGCGCACGCGCTCGCCGTCGCCGCGGACGTGCGCGTCGCGCTCTGCGGCGGCGACGCGGCGGCGCGCGCGGCGGCGGCGGCGCGCGCGGCGGCGGCGCTCGCGGGCCCGGGCGGCGACGCGGCCTCGCGGGAGGTCTGGGCGCGCGAGGCCCGGCACCTGGAGGCGGAGGCCCGCGGCGAGCTCGCGTAATTTTTCTTTGGGCGTGTTTTACCTGCCTACGGCGACGGTCGATGAGGAGCAACATGGGCCAGAGGATGTCGCGATCGAGCGAAAACCGCCGTAGGGTCAGGGGAAAAGCAGTAATTAATAGCGCGCCCCGCGTCGGAAATTGCGTCGGACGGGGCGCGAGCGGGCGGCGGGCCCCGCCTAGGCCTTGCGGTCGATGGGCATCATGATGGCCTTCGTCTCCGTGTAGTTGTCGAGCGCGTACTCGCCCTTGTCGCGGCCCCAGCCCGACTCCTTGTAGCCGCCGAAGGGCACGGCGACGTCGAAGTTGTCGTAGCAGTTGACCCAGACCGTGCCCGCCTGGAGCTCCTTGGCGGCGTACATGGCCGTGCCCGCGTCGCGCGTGCAGACGCCCGCGGCGAGGCCGTACTGCGTGTCGTTGGCGCGCGCGATGGCGTCGTCGAGGTCGCTGTACTTGAGCAGCTGCATCACGGGGCCGAAGATCTCCTCGCGGGCGATGGTCATGTCGTCGGTGACGTTGGAGAAGATGGTCGGCGCGACGTAGTAGCCCGTCTCGCCGAGGCGCTTGCCGCCGATCTCGCACTTGGCGCCCTCGGCCTTGCCCGCCTCGATGTAGGCCATGATCTTGTCGAACTGCGTCTTGTCGACCTGCGGCCCGAGGTCGAGGATCTCGACGTCCGTCTCGGACGTGAGGTCGCCCTGGGAGCGGAGGCGGGACGCGAGGGCGACGATCTTCTCGACGAACTCGTCGTGGACGTCCTCGTGGACGTAGATGCGCGACGAGGCGACGCAGCACTGGCCCATGTTGAGGAAGAGGCCGACGTGGGCCGAGATGAGGGCCTGGTCGAGGTCCGCGTCCTTGTGGATGATGAGGGGCGACTTGCCGCCGAGCTCGAGGCTCACGCGCTTGAGGTTCGTCTCCGACGCGGCGGACGCGATCTTGTGGCCGACGGCGGACGAGCCCGTGAACGCGATCTTGTCGACGTCGCCGTGGCGCGCGAGGACCTCGCCCGTCGCGCCGGGGCCGTTGAGCATGTTGACGACGCCCGCGGGGAAGCCCGCCTCCTCGACGAGCTCCATGAACTTCATGCCGCTGAGGGGCGTCTTCTCGCTGAGCTTCATGACGACGGTGTTGCCCGCCGCGAGGGCCGGCGCGAGCTTCCAGCACTGCATGAGCAGGGGGAAGTTCCAGGGGATGACGGCGCCGACGACGCCCACGGGCTCGCGCGTCGTGAAGGCGAAGGTGTCCGCCGTGCCCTGGGTCGTCGGGATGGTCTTGCCCGTGATCTTGTCGGCCCAGCCGGCGAAGTAGCGGTAGTTGTTGACGCACTGCGCGATGTCGACGTCGCGGGCGATGTGCTCGGGCTTGCCGTTGTCGAGGCTCTCGAGCTTGGCGAGCTCGGGCGCCGCCTCCTCGAGGAGGTCCGCGAGCTTGAGGAGCATGTTCCGCTTGTCCGCGGCGTCGACGCGCTTCCACGCGGGCAGCGCCGCGCGCGCGGCCGCGACGGCGGCGTCGACGTCCTCGGCGCCGGCCTCCTGGACGTAGGTGATGACCTCCTCCGTGGGGGTTGACCGTCGGGAACTTGGCGCCCGTCTTGGCGTCGACGAACTCGCCGTTGATGTAGAGCTGGGTCTGGAAGTCCATGGCGTCGAACTCCGCGGCGGCGGAGGGCACGGCCGACATGGAGCGGGCGCTGGAGGGCAGGGCCCGGCGGGCGGTCGTGGAGGCGAGGCGGATCATGGAGGCCATGGTTGCTGCTGCTTGTGGTTTGTGGTGGGCGACGCGGACGGCGACGCGGGTGGTGGCGGCATGTCTTGCTTAGGATTCCGAAGCTGCCCAGGATCGCGCACGTTCTGTCTGCGCAGAAGGATATCGCCAACGCCGCCTCGCCAACTTCGT
>NW_008705599.1:149114-150510 GCF_000186865.1 Aureococcus anophagefferens
AGTATACGCGTATTCGGCCCAATCGGAATCGGCCCACCAGCCCGAGTCTTCATCGTAGTGTCCGTCGAGCGTGTTCGTGCAGTGATAACCGTCGCCTTGGTCGTCGGGCCACTGCGACGAGACTGAGCACGCGTCCGCGTCCGGGAACAGCTCCATGATGCACGTGGGCGCGGCCGTCGGGTCGCCCGTGGGCAGGCCCGTGGGCAGGCCCGTGGGCGCGGTCGTCGGGTCCGCCGTCGGGTCGCCCGTGGGCAGGCCCGTGGGCAGGCCCGTGGGCAGGCCCGTGGGCAGGTCCGTGGGCAGGTCCGTGGGCAGGTCCGTGGGCAGGTCCGTGGGCAGGTCCGTGGGCAGGTCCGTGGGCTTGGCCGTGGGCAGATCCGTGGGCAGATCCGTGGGCAGGTCCGTGGGCAGGTCCGTGGGCAGGTCCGTGGGCAGGTCCGTGGGCAGGTCCGTGGGCTTGGCCGTCGGTGCGGGAGTCGGCGACACGACCGCCACCGAAACGGTCGCTTTGGCGAGCGCGTCGAGCGTCTTCTCCTCGTCCACGCCGGCGCCTTTGAGCGTGTCCGCTGCCTCGGAGGACAGCTCGGCGGCCTGCTCCTGAAGCTCTTCGACGAACTCCTTGCTCTCCACGGCCTCTTCGAGCGCCTTCGTCGCCTCGGCCGCCGCGTCCTCCGCGGCCGAGACGTCTTCCGCGAAGGAGTAGCCGTCGAACGAGACTTCGGCGCCGTCCTCGTCCTGGAGCCGCCGCCGGCTCGACGTGCTCTTGGCCACGATGTTCGACACCTCGTCGTAGCCGCCCAACGAGATGATCGTCGCCTTGAACGCCGCTCGCACGTCCGCGTCCTCGTTCACGTCCGACGCCGAGAGCCCCGTCATGAAGAGCGACGTCGTCACCTTCGCCTGCGCTCCGGCGGGCGCCGCCGTAGTGGTCGTCTCCACGGGGGGCGCCGCCGTAGTGGTCGTCTCCGGCGGGATGATATACCCAAAGGCGTCCGCCGACGCCAGGAAGGTCGCGGCGAGGAGAAGTCGGGGAAACGTCGTCATCATGATGTCACGGGGGGTGTCCGAGAGGCCGCAGGAAAGTACGTGCGTGGTCGAGATTGCGGGTGCCTGCGGGGGAATCGACGCGGTTCCGCGGCGACGATCGACGGACGAGGCGCGCGAATCAGGGGTTGAAGACCATTCAGGCACGTCCGCCGACGGCCGGGAGGCCGGCCGCCGGCCGCGCCGCGGAAGAGCGAGTCGCTCTTCGCCGTCGTCGAGGTGCCCGCCGCGGACCACGCCGCCGGCGGGCCGCGAGGTGAGAGGCCGGGCTTGCATGCGCTTGGCGTGCACCGAGGACTCGAAGACGTAGCGGAGCGGGTCCCGGCGCGCCGGCCGCCGGCCGCGCCGCGGA
>NW_008705599.1:150560-152037 GCF_000186865.1 Aureococcus anophagefferens
CGTCGGCGCGCCGGGCGGCGCCGTCGCGTCGACGGCGGCGACGACGGTCACGGGCGTCGCGACGGCGGCCTCGGCCGCCGTCGGGTCCGCGAGGACCGCGCCCTCGAAGACCGCGCACGTCAGCGGCGCCGCGAGCAAGGCGAGGGGCAGGGGCCGGCCGGGCACGGGCGCGTCGGCTCCGGGCCGCAGCTCGACGGCGCCGGCGTCGTCGACGGCGGCGCCGGGCAGCCGCGCGGCGTTCAGCGCCGCGGACGCCGCGAAGCCGCAGCAGTCGGCCGCCGCGCCGTCGTCCGACTCGACGAGCGCGACGACCCTGAGCGCCCAGAAGGCGCCGCCGGCGACGTCGAGCTTCCGCCGGTCCAGCGCCGCGTCGGAGCCAAAGGACCCGTCCAGGAGCCGCTCGACGGCCCGGCACCAGCGGTCGTCCGCGGCCGCGGCGCCGCGGCGGACCTCGAAGCTCAGGAGCGGTGCCTCGGGCTCCGCGACGCCGAGCTCCACGGCGCAGCGGCACCGCGACGCGCCGATGGCCGCCACGGCGCACCCGATGGTGAGCTGGTCGGCGCCGGACCGCGGGCCAAAAGCCTCGAGCACGACGGGCCGCGCGCCGTCGAGGGCGCGGCCGTCGGACCGGTGCTTCGCGGCGACGGCGCGGCGGACGGCGCGCGCGGGGTGCAAGCGGTCCCGCAGGCCGTCGATCTGCTCGAGCTTGACGGCGGCCATGGCGTGTATTTATGCGGCTGCTTATGGGCGCTGGCGGCAGGCAAAGCAGCCCATCGCTTGCCACAAAAACAGCCGATCGCGATGGCGGCCCACATGGACCTCGACGAGGCGCTCGACGACCGCGCGCTGCGCGCCTTCATCGATGGCCTGCCGCGGCAGGGCCAGGACGACGCCGCCGTCGCCGCCTTCCTCGCGTCGACGCCGCTGTCGGCCCTCCTCCTGCGCGCGGCGTCGAGCGAGGCCGAGGGCGGGTCGCGCTTCGCCCGCGACGCTCTGCGGCGCTGCGTCGGCACGCCGACCGGCGCGGCGGCCCTCGTCGAGGACGAGGCCATCGCGCTGCTCCTCGGCGGCGCGGCGCACGGCGCCGCGGCCGTCCGCGCGGAGACCGCGCGCGTCGTCGCCGCCGCCGCCAAAGCCGCCGCGGACGTCGCGCCGCTCGCGGCGGCCTGCGGCCTGTCCCTCGGCGCGCTGCTCGGCGACGCGAGCGTCGCCGTCGCGGAGCAGGCGGCGCTGGCCCTGGGCGAGCTCGCGCGGCGCGGCGCCGTCGGCGCGGCCGCGGCGGCCGTCGAGGCCGCGCGGGCCTCCGCGGCGTCGGCGACGGTCGCGCTCCGCGTCTGCGACTGCGCCTGCCGCGTCGCCGTGCTCGCGGGCGCCGCCCCCTGGGACGCGGGCCTCCTCGCGGGCCCCGTGCCGCTGGCCTGCGGGCCCTCGGACGACCCGCTGAGCCGGCTCTCCGCGCTCGAGGGGGGACCTCTAG
>NW_008705599.1:152087-152901 GCF_000186865.1 Aureococcus anophagefferens
CACTCCGCCGGCGGGCCGCGAGGTGGGAGGCCGGCTTGCATGCGCTTGGCGTGCACCGAGGACTCGAAGACGTAGCGGAGCGGGTCCCGGCGCGCCGGCCGCCGGCCGCGGAAGAGCGAGTCGCTCTTCCGCGTCGTCGAGGTGCCCGCCGCGGACCACGCCGCCGGCGGGCCGCGACGTCGGCGGCCGAGCTCGGATGCGCTTGGCGTGCACCGAGGACTCGAAGACGTAGCGGAGCGGGTCCCGGTCGCGCCGGCCGCGCAAGAGCGAGTCGCTCTTCGCCGTCGTCGAGGTGCCCGCCGCGGACCACGCCGCCGGCGGCCGCGAGGTGGGAGGCCGGCTTGCATGCGCTTGGCGTGCACCGAGGACTCGAAGACGTAGCGGAGCGGGTCCCGGCGCGCCGGCCGCCGGCCGCGGAAGAGCGAGTCGCTCTTCGCCGTCGTCGAGGTGCCCGCCGCGGACCACGCCGCCTGCGGGCCGCGAGGTGGGAGGCCGGCTTGCATGCGCTTGGCGTGCACCGAGGACTCGAAGACGTAGCGGAGCGGGTCCCGGCGCGCCGGCCGCCGGCCGCGGAAGAGCGAGTCGCTCTTCCGCGTCGTCGAGGTGCCCGCCGCGGACCACGCCGCCGGCGGGCCGCGACGTCGGCGGCCGAGCTCGGATGCGCTTGGCGTGCACCGAGGACTCGAAGACGTAGCGGAGCGGGTCCCGGTCGCGCCGGCCGCGGAAGAGCGAGTCGCTCTTCGCCGTCGTCGAGGTGCCCGCCGCGGACCACGCCGCCGGCGGGCCGCGAGGTGGGAGGCCGGCTTGCATGCGC
>NW_008705599.1:153137-167045 GCF_000186865.1 Aureococcus anophagefferens
CGTGGCTGTAGGCGTCGCCGGGGAACGCCTGGACCGCCCAGGGCGCCTCGGGGTACGTGTAGCCGATCGTGGCGAGCATGGCCACGCGGCCGTGCTTGATCTCGGCCTCGCGCATCCACTTGATGTCCCTGAGGTGGCGCGCGGTCAGGGCGCGCGCGTGGAAACTCACGTGACGCAGACGGCGACATGATCTCGGCGAAGCCGAGCGGATCGAAACCGGCCTCCGCGCCGACGTAGCCGGAGAGGCCTTTCGGCTGCATCAGGAATGGCAAGGCCTTCGACATCTCGGCGTTGAGCGCCGTCGTCGCGGCGGCCGGCGCGACCGGCGCGAAGCCGGCGACGTGCGAGAGCGAGGCGAGGGCGACGAGAACCTTCATGTTCGCCTGCGGCGGGGAGCAGCTCGTTAAAAAAGTCGTCGACTTCGTTCGAGTGAGAGGGGCGGCGATCGAACGGGCCGCGTGCGGGCGGCAGCGGCTCCGGGCCACCGCGGACGTGAACCGCCGACCTCGCGGTCCGCACGCGCCAGATCGAGGCCACGGCCACGGTCGGCGGCGAGCGTCCCGCGGATCGCCCGACCCACGACCGCGCGCCACCAGAGCGTCCGCACAACCCTCTCGAGAAGTCGTCGGCCGTCGAGGCGGGCCGCGAGAGGGAACTGCGCGGCCTTGGGCCACCGCGGAAGCAGTCCGCGAGGTCCGCGCGCACCAGATCGAGGCCATGGCCAAGATTGGCGGCGCGCGAGCCGCAAATCCCCTCCCTCGATTATTTTTGCGCGTCGCAGCTTCCGCAGGACCCTCTCGAGACTGCACGACCCTCTCTGAAGGGCTCCGCGCGCGTTACACCCCCGATAGCGACGCTGGACAAGCACCTGGGTGAGCAGCGGGAGGTCGATCTATTTCCTCAAGTTTTGGGAGCCCCGGCCAAACGCGTCGATGTCGCGCTGGGCCGCCGGGGGCGCTGCGCGGGCCTCGCAGGGTTCGGCGCCCGCAGCGCATCGAATGCGACAGATACCGCAGCCCACGGGTTTCCCCCGAATTTCGCAGCGCGCCACGCCTTACCCGCGACTCTCACAGCTCCCCCCGCAGCCCCGCCGCCGCGCCCGCGACAGCCGGCGCGCCGCTCTCCGACACCGTGTCGTGGAAGTAGAGCACCAGGCACATGGGCTGGCCGACGACGCAGAAGACGAGCCAGAAGAGGACGTTGCCCGCGCGCGACGACGGGAGGCGCTCGTTGATGGCGTTCGTCAGCGCGATGAGCGGCACCTGCGTCATCATGCCCGCGAACGCGTAGAGCCGGAGCAGGTGGCACGGCGCGGACACGAGGAGCTCGTGGAGCGCCGCGGAGATGAAGAAGACGACGGCCGTCGCCGCGGTCTTGTTCAGGCCCAGGTTCAGGCAGGGGAAGAAGACGTGGCGCACGAGCCAGTTGTGCACGGGCAGGTTCCAGAGCCGCCAGTAGTCGTCGAACTTGCGCGCGTTCCACCAGTCCCGGTAGAAGAGCCGGTCGCCGAAGCGCGTCACCTCCGCAACGATGGACAGCCAGAGCTCGAACAACGCGACGAACATGAGGATCCACACGAAGAGCGTCGGGATCGCGAGCGCCATGAGCCGCTCGACGAGCGACGCGACGTCCAAACGCTCGAAGGGCTCGAGCGTGCCCCGCACCGTCGGCGCCACGAACTGCGTCACGAGCAGGAGCATCGCCGACAGCACGACGGCGAGCTCCGCGAAGCGCTTCAGGAGCCAGCGCCGCCGCACGCGCGGCGTCCGCGGGTACTCCGTCTGGTAGACCTAGCGGAGGCGGCCGATTTCGGGGAGAGAAAAAAACGACGCTGGGGATTCGTACGAGCGTCGGGAAGGCGAAGAAGCGCGCGAGGTCGCCGGCCGTGAGGTTCGCCGGGTACTCGTTGGACACGAAGACGCCGTGGGGCCTGCGGGTTCGGGAGTCGCGAACGCGGCGACGGGGTCGGAGTCCCTCGCGTTTCCGGAGTCGCCCGATGCCCTCGGATTTCCGGGAGTATGGAGTGTGGGGCAACGGGGTTCCTCGGGCGTAGGGAGGCGGAAGGATCGGGGGAGGAACACGAGGACGCCGCGAGAACGAACGTCGGCGGCGACCGCGGGTCCTTGGGCGTCTCCGGGAAGACGACGTCGCCGCCGAGGTCCCCGAAGGACGCGCCGCGCGTGAGCGCGTCCATGGAGCCGACGCGGCGCGGGCCTACGACGCGGCGAGATGGTCCGAGCAGCCGACGCGGTCGATCGAGGCGCGCCGCGGCCCGAACGACGAAGTGGCGCCCGTCGCTCGACGCCGCCGCGCGCTCGCCGCGCGCGCGCGCGCCGCGTAGCGCCGCCGCAGCTCCGCGTTCGTGTGCGCGTAGGAGAGCATCTTCATCATCGCCACGCAGCCGTTGAGGAGGATCGCCGCGTGCGTGCCCGGCCGCACGGGCGCGAGCGAGACGCAGTAGAGCGGCAGCGCGAGCGTGGCGACGACGCAGGCCGCCCGCAGGCCGTGCCAGAGGGCGTCGTAGCGGTGGACCTGGGCCGCGACGCGCTCCACGAGGAGCAGCGCCGCCGCGCAGGCGACGACGGCGCCCAGCGACCAGCAGGCCTCCGCCGGGAAGAGCAGGTCCAGCGTCAGGTCGCGCGCGGAGACCGCGGTGCCGCCGGCGCCGCGGTACCAGTCGGACGCCGCGGCCACGAGGGGGATGTCGCGCCACTCGTTGAGCAGGGCCCGCGCGTTGCTGACGATGGCGACGATGGCCACGAGGTTCACGAAGCCGCCGTAGGACTGCGCCTCCGCCGAGTCCGTCGACAGGAGGCTCGGCCGCGACCTGGGACGCGTTCCCGACGTTGTTTTTGGGACGAGCGACGCGTCTCGACGCGTCTCTCGGCGCGGAAGGGGCTCTCTCGCGGCGCGTCTCTCGGCTCCGTCTCTCGGAGCGTCCAAAGCCCCCCCCCCGCGGGAAGACGCCGGCCCGGGACCGGCGGTGCACGGTCCGGCTCAAGAGCCTCCGGCTCGTCGCGTCGCGCGCCTCGGACCGCGGCGGCTCCGACGACGGCGCGGGCGCCGCGGGCGCGGCCGCGGCCGCGGACGGCCCCTCCTCCTCGAAGTCCTCGTCGACGCCGCCGCCCATGGCCTTGGACGCCTCGAGCGCCGCGATCCAGTCGTCGAGCTCCTCCTTGGACGCCGCGGAGCAGCGGACCTCGACGATGCGCGACGCGCAGGCGATGGGCTCCGCGAGCCGGACGCGGAAGACGAAGCGCGCGCCGCTGCGCCGCGTGAGCTTCACCGCCTCGGGGAAGACCGCGACGCCCGCGGTGAGCGGCACCTCGAGCCGCAGGTCCCGGATCGTCTTCGACCGGTAGCACCGGAGCATGCCCGGCACGACCTCGAAGTAGCCTGGGCAGCAAAAGGGTGATTCAACGTCGCTTCAACGTGAGTGTTCCGCGCGCGCGCGTTCCGGAAAAAGCATCCACGCTTCGAGACCGTTCCGAGAGATGATCGCTCGTCCAAAAATCAGCCGAAACGAGTGGAAAACGGCCGAGATAGGAGCCTTTGAAGTTGGGAATTTCGCTCTCTTTTGCTGCCCTGGAAGTAGCGGAAGGACCAGTCGCCGCCCGTCATCGTCTCGCGGTAGCGCGCGAGCTCGCCGGCCTTCATGACCTGGCCCACGCGCAGCGTCGTCACCTTGTCGCGCAGCGCGGACACCAAGTCCACCAGCTCCTCGCGGCTCGCGCCCTCGAGCGGCGCCGACCTACCGGGGGCGACGGGCGTCCTCTCGTTGTTTCGGCGAACGTCGACGCCGGCGCCGACAGCAGCTGGGCGTCCTGGCGCCAGCCCAGGGCCCGCAGGTGGCCGAAGGACGCGCGCCGCCGCCGCGGCCGCTCCGGGTCGCGCGGCGCGGGCGCGGCGAGCGGGCCGACGCGCTCGACGGCCTCGACGGCTTCGACGTATTCGCGCCGCGCGGCCGGCTGCGGCGTGTCGCGCAGCTGGCGCCAGGCCGCGAGCTCCGCGGACCGCAGGAGCGCCATGCGCGGCACGGCCGCGTTGTGGCCCGGCGCCCGGCCCGCCGTCGCCTGCTTGTAGAGCGCGTAGAGGTGCAGGCGCTCCTCGTCGTTGAAGAGCTCCGGCGCCGACCGGTAGTGCGCGCAGGCGACGTCGAAGGAGTCCTCGCGGCGCATGGTTCTCGTCGTCGGCGGCGCCGCTGGCGTCGCTTTACGCGGTGCTTGGCGTCGAGGCCACTGGCAAGAGTTGCCACAAGCAAGAAAAAAAAAAAAGCGAGGTGCATTCTCCCCAGCCATCGATCGAGCGGGCAGCCTCAGAAAGGCCGTCGTCATGGCGCGGCGGCACGCCATGCCCGTGGGGAATCCCTTCAAGGGCCCGCGCTACGAGCAGCTGCGCGTCGACGCCGACGCGGAGCTCATCGAGATCGCCGGGTCGCCGCGGTCGCCGCGGTCGCCGCGGTCGCGGCGCAAGTCGCCGACGGCGTCGGGTCTGCCCGCCGAGGCCCGGGCGCCGCCGTCGCCGTCCAAGGCCAAGGGGAGCCCGTCGCCGGCGGCCGGCGGCGGCGCCTTCCGCACGCCCGAGGAGGAGACGCTCGGCGCCGCGGGCGCGGGCGCGAGGATCTGCGGATCCGACCGGTCGATGCTCGCGCAGTTCGCGGAGACGCTCGGCCCGCGCCGCCCCGGGCCGGAATCACACGGGTTCGATCGAGTCGCTCGTCCGTCCGCGCGCGCGCGCCTCGCGGGAGACGCGCGCGCGCCCGGCGCAGGCTCCTCCGGGGCTACTGGGGCCGGGGCAGCCCGACGTTCAGGCAGGCCTGGACGACGACGGCCTCCGTGCTCCTCCTCGGCGTGCTCCAGACCTACCTGCTGACGATTCTGAGCGACTGGCGGAGCAGGATGGACACCGCGCTCCAGGAGAAGGACGAGGCGACGTTCAACCTCGCCATGCAGATGGTCGCGCGCCTGGTCGTCTGCTTCGTCGCCATCGGCGCCGCCGTGGGCTACCTCAGCGGCACGCTGCGCATCGACTGGCGCGAGCACCTGGCGACGGAGATGATCCGCGAGTACTTTGGCTACGCGCTCTACGGGCTCAAGGCGTCCAAGGTCGACAACCCGGACGAGCGCGTCACGGCGGCCGTGGAGCAGCTGAGCGACGCCGTCGTGGGCATGGTCATCGACGCGAGCCTCGCGTGGATCAAGTGCCTCGCGTTCCTCGTCATCCTCTACCGCATCATGCCCGAGGTGCTCTACCTCACGCTCGTCGCGTCGACGCTCGACACGTTCATGATGTGCTACGTGCTCGGCCCGCCGCTCCAGGTCCTCGGCGCCAAGAAGGCGACGAAGGACGCGGACCTGCGCCACGCGCTCGTCCGCGCGCGCCAGTACGCGGAGGAGATCGTGCTCTACCGGGGCACGGAGCGCGAGAAGCGCACGATCCTCAAGCACCTCGACGAGACCATCGCGTTGAGCCACAGCAAGAACGTCTGGAGCGCCATCATGGCGTCCTACCGGAATCTCGTGGACTGGTCGTCGGGCATCGGCCCCGCGTGCGTCGTCGCCCCAAAGTACTTCCGCGGCGACATCGAGTTCGGCGCCATCGCCCAGGTCTTCATCGCGTACGGCGTCGTGCGCGGCGCCTTCCAGATCCTGGCGAACAACGTGCGCGGCGTCGCGCAGATCACGGTGTGCGCGACGCGCATCTCCGAGATGCGCGACGCGATCCGCGACGCGAACCTCGCGCGCGAGCGCTCCAAGGAGACGCTCCGGCGGAACCAGATCGCGCTGCCGGAGGCGCGGGCGGACGCGCCCCCGCGCGAGGCCGTGCCGCCGGGCTACGTGCTTCTCGCGCTGCGGGACGTCGCCGTGACGACGCCCGACGGCGGCGAGCGGCTCGCGGCGGGCGTCACCTTGGCCGTGCGCAGCGGCGAGGCCCTGCTCCTGCGCGGGCCCACGGGCTGCGGCAAGTCGAGCCTGCTGCGCGTCGTCGCGGGGCTCTGGACGACGGCGACGGGCGACATCGACGTGCCCCCGGTGGGCCGCGCGGTCTTCGTGCCGCAGCGGTCCTACATGGCGTCGGGGAGCCTGCGGCGCCAGCTCACCTACCCGACCTTCGAGGCGGCGCCGGGTTCGGACAAGGCCCGGGCCGCGGCCGACGCGTCGCTCGCGAGCGCGCTCGACGCCGTCGACCTCGGCCACCTCGCGGCGGAGCTCGACGCCGTCGACGACTGGACGACGCGGCTGAGCCTCGGCGAGCAGCAGCGCCTGAGCATCGCCCGGGCCCTGCTCAAGCGGCCGGCCCTCGTCTTCCTCGACGAGTCGACGTCGTCCATGGACGTCGCCACGGAGCAGAAGCTCTACGAGCTCCTCCAGGCGAACGTGCCGACGCTCGTCTCCGTCGCGCACCGCCCGACGGTGACCAAGTACCACACGCACGTCCTCGAGTGCGTCAAGTACGTCCGCACGCACGCGCCGGGCGACGCCGACACGCGCGAGTGGGCCTTCCGGGCCCTCGCGGGCGACGACTTCGCCAAGGCCGCGAACCCCGGCGACCTGGCGGACCAGTGAGGCGTTCCTCGTAAAAAGGCCGGCGTTACTCCGTCGGGTCGGCGTCGGCGACGCCGGCGGCGATCTCCGCGTCGACGGCGTCGGCGAGGTGCGCGGCCTCGGACGCGCCGTCGATCTCGCGGAGCGCCTCCGCGGCGAGGTCGTCGAGCTCCGCCGCGGCGTGGATGACGTCCGTCGCGGCCTCCGCGGCGGCGTGGACGACGTCCGTCGCGGCCTCCGCGGCGCTCCGGCGGAGCGCGTCCGCCAGGCCCAGCACGGCCGCCTCGACGTCGGCGTCGCCGACGCCCGTCGTCTCCGCGAACCACTTCTTCGCGCGCCCGACCGCGGCGTCGCGGAGCGCGTCGAGCGACGCCCGGGGCCGGAGCAGATCGACGTCGACGCCGGCGAGCGAGATCGCCGAGTTCGACGGGTCCCGCGCGCGCTGCTCGAGCGCGTCGGCGAAGGCCTTTCGCGCCTGCGTAAATATCTGGGCCTTGAAGAGCTCGAAGATCGCCTCGGGCGACACGCCGCCGCCCTCCGCCGCGAGCTCCGCGACGCGTCGGGACAGCGCCGCGAAGTCGCGCTCCCAGTCGAGCGTGAGCACGAGCCGGGACCCGGCGCCGCCGAGGGCCGGCGGCGGCGTGAGCTCGCAGCGCGCGACGCCCGCGAACTCGAGCCGCTCGACGCCCGACGCGCCGCCGCCGCCGGACGGCGCGAGCGCGGCGAGCGCCGCCTCGAGCTCGTCGAAGTGGTGCCAGTTCGTGTCCCGCAGCAGCAGGTCGTGGGCCTCGACGAAGACCTCGAGCGTGTCGACCTCGACGCCGACGACCGCACGTCACCGCGAGCGCGCCGACGCGGAGCGCCGCGGAGCCGTTGAGCGTCAGCGTCGCGTTGACGAGCTCGACGCGCCGCGGCGACACCTCGAAGCCGTCGCAGTGGAGGCAGGCGCCGAGGTCCCGCAGCGCCTGGGCGTAGCGGCCCGGCGCGCGGTCCACGACCCACTTGGCGCTGTCGCGGAAGGAGAAGCTCGGCTTCCACTCCATGGCGGCGCCGACGGCCACGACGGCGAGCACCGCCGCGCGCCGGCGCATCGTCGCAGGCGGCTCGGCGTCGGCCAGCGTGCGGAGGGCGCTTTGATGCTTGTGGCAAATCGAGGTTAAGATGCACAGTCAACATCAGAACGGCAAAACAACTCAACATGATAACGCCGAAGCTTATGGGGCGGTCCTCCGGGGTGCGCGGAGGTGGTTTCGCGCAGCGGCCGGTGGTGGGGCCCGCCGCGTCGGCTCCGGTGGGCGCCCGGGGCGGAGCACCCCGCTGCGCGCGTCGATTGGGCAGCGGGGCGCCGAGCGCGAGGACTTGCAGGGCTTGGCCATCGGCGCGACGTCGCCCATGGGCCCGGGGGGCTGCCGCGCGCGCTCGCTTCGTTCGGATGCCTTCGACGTGAGTCTCGGAGGGAGCTGGTGGGGTCGGCGCCCTCGGTGGCTTCGGTGTGCGGGCTTCGATGTGCCCGTGTCCATTCGTTTCTCTGCATTCTGCAGCGTCTCCTCGTAGCGTGGCGCTCTGTGCGGTTCCGTCGGCGTCGGCGTCTTTGCTCTCTTCGGTCCCGCTGACTACGGGTGTCCTCTTCGGCGGTGCCCTCGGCTAGCCACTTGTGGTCCTGAGGTTGAATCGGCCTAGTCGAGCCGGACGTCCTGCCCGTCGGGTGCGGTCCACGGAGAGTCCGTTGAGTGTCGTCTGAATGAGGCGACTCAGGATGCTACTGCCTTGCGCCAATCCCGGCGTGCTCTCGGCGTGGCGGTCGGTGCCAGGCTTGGCGCGAGTGTACCGCCGCCACACCTCCGATCCGAGTGCACGCGCGATCTTTGGGTCGGAGGAAGGGGCCGGTGTGGGAACGCCAACCCCCCGGCTACGCCTCCGTCTGAGCCTCCGGGCGGGGTCTTCGGGTGCGCACCCCCTTCAATAACTTGGTCAACATCGAAAGTTGCCGCTTTGAGCAGCCGTCGAGTGGCTTAACACTACAATGCTCGCGCTGCCTTCCGAATAGCGTTCGACGCCGCCGTCGTGGGGCGTGCTCGTACAGCAGGCCGACTCGAATCGTCGTAAGGGTTGACACACATCATGGCGGCCGTCGTCCCCGAGTCCGGCGCCATCGCCGTCGCCACGCTGGTGCAGGGCAGCCTCGAGATCACCCTGAAAAAGCCGGCGGCCGACGCCAAGGTCGGCGTCTCGCTGGTCGGCAGTCCGCCGCTCGTGCACCAGGTCCGCGCCGGCGGCCTCGGCGCGGCCGCGGGCCTGCGCCTCCGCGACCGCGTCGTGAGCGTCAACGGACTGCCGGTCTCGGGCCAAGAAGACGCGGCGGCCGCGCTCGCCGCGGCGCCGGCGGGTCCGCTCGTCGTGGTCGTCGAGCGCCCGGCGCCGCCGACGCCCGACGCTCACGTGGCGCCGATCACGACGCAGCCCGGCGTACTTCAAGTAGTTGTGCCGCCCGGCCCCATCGGCATCCAATTTCGCGGGACGACGGTGGAAAAGGTGCTGCGGAAGTCGCCGCTCCGGGGACAGGTACGGCCGCTCGACGTGCTAAAGACCGTCAACGGCATGGAGACGACGGCCGAATCCCTACTCGCCGAACGGGGCGTTCTCGAAATCAACGACGACGGCTCCGCGCCGAGGACGCTGGTCTTCCAGGCCCCGACGCCGGCCGAGATCCAGGCCAAGGTCCACGACATCGTCCGCAAAGGGGGGACCCTCCACTCGAGAGAGGGCTGGCCTACTAGAGGAGGAGCTTGACGCCGGAGCAAGCCAGCATCCTGCACCTCGAGGGGTGCCACCACTGCGTCGCCGTGACCCCCTGCGGCGCCGTGCCCGGCCCCGTCTGCACGTACAACTTCGCCTACAGCGACACTTGCCTCTGTTTCCCTTGCTGCTTCCTGGGCATGTGCCTCCCGGTCTATTCGTGCCTGTGCTGCAGCGGCGAACGGGCGGAGAGCGGCGCGTGGATCACGAGGGGAGAAGGGGGCGTGAAGACGGGCGAGATCATCGTCGTCGACTACGAGCAGGGGACGCTCGCCCACTACGGCGCGTTCTGCTCGGAGGACCTCGAGGACGACCCCCAGTGCTACTGCAAGCGCTTTGATATGATAGCCGCCCACGCGTGAGCAAGAGTGCGGCATTCCAAGGCGCCCCGGCCCGGGAGAGTGTCCGCGGAGGATATGTTAGTTCGGGACCGACGCCCCCACTTTCAAGGCGACGCGAGCTAGAACAGTTTAGCCGAGGGTGGTGTGCGCGCCCGCGCCGCCCGCGCGGGCCCCGCGGGCCGGGCGCCGCGCCGCCGCGGCGGCGCCCGCCTCTCGTCCGCCGCCTACCAGAGGAAGGGCGCGTCGTGGCCCGTGAGGACGGCCTGCGTGACCTGGCCGCTGAAGGCGAGCATGGCGAGGCGGCCGTTCTTGAGCTCCGCGAGCTGCTTCCGCTTGAGCTCCTTCTCGTCCGTCGGCTTGAACGTCGCGCCGAACTCGAAGTCGCCCGGGGCGCGCTCGCCCTTCATCGTCGCGACGACGGCGGGGATGCCGCCGAGCGTCTCCGCGAGGCCGACGAAGAGGAGGATCTGGCCGAGGCTGCCCGACGCGACGAGGCGGTCGTGCGCCTCCCAGCCCGTGTAGGTGCCCTGGAACTGCTCGCCGGGCACGCGGACGATCGCGGGCACGACCATGCCGATGGACGCGAGCATGCACATGCGGCCGTGCTTGAGCTCGGCCTCGCGGAACCACGGCACCATGCCCGGGTACTTGCCCGCAAAGTTCATCGGGTCGAACGCGTACGGCACGCCCAGGCCGCCCTCGGCTGCGACGGGGGGGGCGGGTCGGCGTCGCGCGCGGCGGGGGTGGGTCGCGCGGCGCGCGGCGCGCGCCGGGGCGCCGCGCGCGGCGGATCCGCGCGGAAATCGGAGCCGGGGGCCGGCTCGGACGCGGGCGCGCGCCGCCGACGATGGACGAGTAGTCGAACTGCTCGTCGCCGAGCATCTTGCCGAAGGTCATCGCGGCCGCGGGCGCCGCCGCGGGCGCCGCCGGCTCCGGCGCCGCCGCCTCGACGACGGCGTCGGCCTTGAGCGCCATCATCGACGTCTTCGGCGTCGGCGCGACGAACGCCGACGCGCCGGCGGCGAGCAATGCGAGTTTGAGAACAGCCATGATAACCTACGAGGAGAAAGGGGTTGGTGGCGCGCGTTGCGGCGGCCAATTCGCCGGACGCCGGACCATGCCTTGAGCCAGCCGACCAAATCCTCGAGGCAAGCTCGCGATCCTTGCCGGGGGTCGGCCGTCTTGCGTCGAAGGCCTCGTCGAGCCTGTCCGCGACGACGTCCGTCACCGCATCCCCAGCAACGACAAGCCCAAAAATCCAGTCAAATACCGCGTAATCAGCGTTTACGCGGCCGAGTGCCGGGCGCACAGAGGCGCTCGGGCCGGCGCGCAAGCGCGCGCGGGCACCCGCGCGCGAAACGCGCGGGCGCGGCCGGCCGGAACTCATTTGACTCACATTGGGGGCTGCGGGGGCTCGGCCTCCATCCGCTTGGACATGTAGCTCTGGCGGCCGCGCTCGCGGCAGCGGTCGCACTTGGACGGCTGCTTCGAGTATTTCGTGGTGCACTTGGCGAGCTTTTCCTACGAAAAAAAGAAGGGGTAAAAACCAAGCGTCCAGAAAAAAACGACGAACCTTGAAGGCGCAGACGTGAAGGAACTTCTTGCAGCCTTTGCACCACTTGAAGTACTCGAGCGTCGCCGTGTGGTGCCAGATGCCTGCGCGGGGAACGTCCCGACGGAAAAGAGACGAACGCACCCGTGTCGCAGCGCTTGCAGACGTCCTTGTTCTGGAGCGGGATGGAGCAGGTCGCGTCCTCGCCCGAGGCCAGGTGGCCGCACATGACGCAGCGGCGCGCGTGCGCCTTGCCGCGGCTCCGGGGGAAGTTGATGAGGTCTTCGTAGAGGAGCGGCCGCGCGGGCTGGTCCAGGCTCAGCGGCTGGGGCACGCCGTCGACCAACGTGCTCCGCCCCGCGTTCTCCACGGGGTCCGGCGGCCCCGCGGGCCGCTGCTGCTTCGGCGGCGGCGGCCTCGGCGCCTCGTCGAGGTCCATGAAACCCACGCCGAACTCCACGGACCGCGCGCGCTCCTTGATCGTCGGCGGCGACGCGGCCCCGAAGGGCCGCCGGAGGAACATGGACGCGTGGGCCGGCGCCGACTGCGACAGCAGGCTCAACCCGTCGACGGTGCGGAAGCCGCCGTCGCGGCCGCCCAAACCGTCGAGCACCGCGAGCGGTGTCGTCGCGCCCGGCGCGCTGCCGATGGACGGGCTCACCATGTTCACCTCGACGCCGTCGTCGCTCAGCGTCATGCCGTCCTGCGACTCCTCGCTCAGCTCCTCGCTGTTGCTGTCGCCGTTGAGCCGCTTCCGCCGCGAGCTCCGCCGCGGCGGCACGTCGCGCGGCCGCGACCCCTCGAGCTTCGCCTCGCCGGGCGAGAGCACGGGCAGCGCCACGGCCATGGACGCCAGGCCCTGCGCCGCCGACCTAAAAACGCGCGGCGCCGGTCCCCGCGCCGTTCGAACGCGCGCGCGCGCGGCTTCGGCGGCGCGCGCGCGGGTCGCGGCGCTTTCGCTGCTCTCGCGGGTGCGCGCGCGCGCGGATCGCGGCGGCGCCGGCGGCGCCGCGGCGCCGGCGCCGCGGCGGGCCGCGCGCGCGGCGGCGCGCGCGGCGATGAGAAACGCCGGAAACGCGCTCGGCCGCGCACCAGTTGGAGGACGGCGATTGCTGCGCCGCGCGCAGGAGCATGTCCATGGTGCCGTCCGGGTGGGTGCCGCTCGGGTCGCGGCTCTCGAAACGCTGCAACGGCGCGAGCTCACACGCACGACATGCAGGTTCGAGAATCGGCGATTTCGCCTCGCCGTCAAAGAGCGATTCGCCTACGCCACGAGACAAGCGCGCAAACGCCGAGATGCAAGCGCACAGTACGACGACGACGCTGCACGCGTCGCGGCCGTGCACTGTTGCTCGCGCACTGGCTTCTCGCAGCGGGCGATTACGATCGGACGCGCGGCCGGCAAGCGCGATCGCTCGTATTGTTGCCTTCGCCATCGTGTGCAACATGCCTTCTTAGGCGTCTTCTTGCCGGTCTCGCGGGTCGCGGCGCCCGCTGCGCGGCCCCGCGTCACGATCCGCTGTCGCCTGGCTTCCACACGGCCTTCTCCGACGAGCGCGTCGCTTCGGCGCTCTGGCGAGTTCGAGCGCGCCGCGCGGCCGCGGCGGCCTTTCCGAAACCGACTCCGAGGGGAAGCTCTGGCAGGAGCTGGAGGGCGGTTCGCTGGGCGCCCGAGCGGCTGCTAACGCGTCAAGGGCAGCGCCGCGAGTGGCGCAGGCGTGCGCCGCAAAGCGCCCGGCGACAACAGGGAGAGCATGGTCCCAGTTCAAAACTGATGACCGCCTACTAGTTCATGACCGCCTACTACGGCCTCGGCGTCGCGCACCTCGTCGACTCGCCGGCGGTCGTCGAGGAGCTCGAGCAGAAGGAGGACGCGCTCACGAAGCTCACGCTCTTCGGCTGCGGCCTCGAGGGCCTCGAGGGCCTGCCGCCGCTGCGGCGCCTGCGCGAGCTCGTGCTCGCGTCGAACGCGCTGGGCCCGTCGCTGGGCGGCGCGCTCTTCCCCGAGGCGCTGCTCCTGCCGCGGCTCACGTTCCTCGACGTCTCCGCGAACGGCCTCGAGACAATCGACGGCGGCGGCGCCGCGCTCCCCGCGCTCACGTGCCTCGTCGCCGCGCGCAACGAGCTCGCGTCGCTGCGCGGCCTCGCGCAGCTCGCGCCGCGCCTCGAGCTCCTCGACGTGCGCGAGAACGCGCCGCTGCGCGACGCCGCGCCGCTCCGGTCGTGCGACGGGCTCTCGGACGTGCGCGTCGAGGGCTGCTCGCTCGGCGCCGTCGACTGGGCCGCGCTGCTGCCCGCCGCCGCCGTCGTCGACGGCGCGCCCGTCGGCGGCGCCGCGGCCTCGGCGACCGACGACGTCGCGGCGCTCGTCGAGGACGCGCTCCGCGGCGTCGGCGGCGACTTCGCGGACGACGGCGGCGCCTCGTCGCCCCACGCGGCGCCGTCCTTCGACGCGCCGCCGGCCTACGGCGACGTGCGCGCGTCGGCGGCCACGGTCCAGTTCGAGGAGGCGCGGCGCCAGCGGCGGCGCGCGGCCGAGCTCGAGGCCGAGCTCGCGCGCCTCGCGGCGGCGGCGCGCGCGGCCGACGACGCGCGCGGCGACGCGGAGACGCGCGCGGCCGACGCGGAGCGGCGCGCGGACGCGGCGGCGGGCGCCGCGGCGCGGTCGCGGCGC
>NW_008705599.1:167274-190236 GCF_000186865.1 Aureococcus anophagefferens
CGCCGCGGCCGCCGCGGCGCGCCGGGCCGCGGCGGCGCGCGCCGCGGCCGCGGCGGAGGCCCAGCGCGCCCAGGGCGACGCCGCGGCCCTGGACCGCGACGACCTCGCCGCCGCGGCGGCGGCGGCCTTCGAGGCGTCGCGCTGCGAGGCGCGGCGCGGCGCGGCGTCGCTCGCCGCGGCCGCCGAGGAGTCGCGCGCGCGCGACGCGTCCGCGCGGTCCCAGCTCGCGGAGCTCCGCGACGCCTTCGCGCGCGCCGCGGCGTCGTCGGCCGACGGCCGCGCGGCGGCCGCGGCGAGCGAGCGGCGCTGCGAGGACATGGGCGCGGCGCTGGGCGACCTCCAGGGCAGCAAAAGAGAGCGAAATTCCCAACTTCAAAGGCTCATATCTCGGCCGTTTTCCACTCGTTTTGGCTGATTTTTGGACAAGCGATCATCTCTCGGAGCGCTCTCGAAGCGTGGATGTTTTTTCCGGAACGCGCGCGCGCGGAACACTCACGTTGAAGCGACGTTGAATCACCCTTTTGCTGCCCAGGCGACTTGGCGGACGTCGTCCGCGCGCAAAAGGCCGCGCTCGCGGACAAGGGCCGGCGCCTCGACGAGGCCGCGGCGCGCGAGGCGCGCGGCGAGGCGGCGATGGCCGAGGTCCGGGCCGAGCTCGCGGAGGCGCGGACGCGCGCGGACGGCGCGGAGCGGTCCGCGGCGCTCGAACGCGACCGGAGGGCCGCCGCGGTGCGGGGCCTCGAGCGGGACCGGGACGACGAGGCGCGGGCGCTCAAGGCCGCGGCGCGCGACGCGCTCGCCGCCGCCGAGGCCGCGGGCCGCGCGGCGTGCGCGGGCGCCCGGCGCTACGCGTCGCTGGCGGAAGCCGCGACGGCCGCGGCCGAGAGCAGCGCGGACGAGGCGCGCGCGCGCGGCGCGCGCGTCGAGGACCTGACGCGGCGCCTCGACGAGCTCCGGCTGCGCGAGGACGCCGAGGCGGGCCGCGAGGACGCGCTCCGCGACGAGCGCGACGCGCTCGCGGACGAGCGCGAGCTGCTCCGCGAGGACCTGGACAAGTCGGAGGCGCGCCTCGCGGCGCAGGTCGACGCGGAGATCCACCTCCGGGGCGTCGTCGCGGAGCTGCGGGGCCAGCTCCGCGACCGGGGCGACGTCGTCGTCGCGGACGAGGAGGCCTGGGAGCGCAAGCTCGCGGAGAAGAGCAAGGCGCTCGACTACGTCGAGGCGGAGCTCCTCGGGCTCACGGAGATCTACGAGCGCAAGGAGCGGCGGCTCCGCGCGGAGTTCGACGCGGAGCGCGCGGCGCTCAAAGCCGACCTCGCCGCGCGCGACCAGCGCCGGCCCCTCGCGCCCGTCGCGCCGCCGGAGGCGACGCCGCCGCCGCCGCCGGCGTCCGCGCCGCCGCGGAAGCCGCCGCCGCCCCCGGAGGACACGGCCCACCTCGTCCCCTACTAAGGAGGAAGAGTGGGTCTTATCGCTTCGGGGTGCCCATCACTCGGGCTCGGCGTCGATGTCGGCCATGCTCGCGTCCTTGGGCTTCTCGCATGGCCATCATCGGCAGTCCTCGGTCGTGAGGTTGGCGACGAGCGTCGCGAACTCGACGAGCTCCAAGACGCCGTCGCCGTTCGCGTCGTAGAGCGAGAAGAGCTGGTCGAGCTTCGCGGGCGAGACGTCGACGTCGAGCTTCTCGAGGGCCCGCAGGAGCTCCTCGGGCTGGATGACGCCGTCGCCGTTGTCGTCGACGTCGTTGAAGGCCGCGTCGATGGCGCCCTCGAAGTGGTCGATCTCGCAGAAGACGTAGTGGCGCGCGGTCGCCGCGTCGGCGACGACGCCCGCGTCCGGCGCGGCCGCGTCCTCGTCGAAGGAGTGGAAGCGGTGCTCCTTGACGGCGCTGAACATGTCGAGGAGGCCCGCGATCTGGAGGTTTCCCTCCTCGTCGCCGTAGGACGCGACGAGCTTCGCGAGCGCGTCGTCGGCGATGTCCAGGCCCGCGCTCCGGAAGCCCGCGCGGAGCTCGTCCGGCTGGAGGACGCCGTCGCCGTTCTCGTCGAGGCGCGCGAAGATCTGTTCCAGCGCTCCCTCGTGGTGGTCGCAGCCCATGGCGGCCATGATGTCGTACTCGGTCCGGGGCGGCATGGATACGAAGGACGACAGCGACGACACGGCGCGCGACGTCGTCGCCAGGGAGGCGCGGCGCGGCGCGGCGCGCGCGGCGCGGAGGACGGTTCGCGCGAGCATGGTGCGAGTTGAGGTCGGTAAGGTGCTGACCGTGGGTCTGTGCGCGTGGGTTTCGTAGATGCTGACAATGCGCGCGGTGCTCGTGTGTGCTCGAGCACGATCTCAGGATCTGGTCTCACATCGCTGGGCTAAAGGAGCATGAATGTTGACACCCCCTTTACTGCAGCCGATCTATATCATTCCAGTATATCATTCCAGCCGCGCCGGCGCAACCGCCTCAAAAGTTAAAACCAAACAACGCGTCGACCTCATCCGTCGTCGTTCTAACCTCTCTTCTCCCGCCTCACACCCACCTTCTCCACCATGCGCGAGTGCATCTGCATCCACATCGGCCAGGGCGGCATCCAGGGCGGCAACGCCTGCTGGGAGCTGTTCTGCCTCGAGCACGGCATCCAGCCCGACGGCCAGATGCCCTCGGACAAGACCATCGGCGGCGGCGACGACGCCTTCAACACCTTCTTCTCGGAGACGGGCGCCGGCAAGCACGTCCCCCGCGCGGTCTACGTCGACCTCGAGCCCACGGTGTGCGACGAGGTCCGCACGGGCACGTACCGCCAGCTCTACCACCCCGAGCAGATCATCTCGGGCAAGGAGGACGCGGCGAACAACTACGCGCGGGGCAGGGCCACACAAGAGAGATTCAACGTCACTTTAACGTGAGTGTTCCGCGCGCGCGCGTTCCGGAAAGCATCCACGCTTCGAGACCGTCCCGAGAGATGATCGCTCGTCCAAGAATCAGCCGAAACGAGTGGAAAACGGCCGAGAGAGGAGCCTTTCGCACCCTTGTGCTGCCCAGGCCCGCGGCCACTACACCATCGGCAAGGAGATCGTCGACCTCGTCCTCGACCGCATCCGCAAGCTCGCGGACAACTGCACGGGCCTCCAGGGCTTCCTCGCGTTCCACGCGACGGGCGGCGGCACGGGCTCCGGCCTCGGCTCGCTCATCCTCGAGCGCCTCTCCGTCGACTACGGCCGCAAGTCCAAGCTCTCCTTCTGCATCTCCCCGGCGCCGCAGATCTCCAACGCCGTCGTCGAGCCCTACAACTCCGTGCTCTCGACGCACGCGCTCCTCGAGCACACGGACGTGACCTTCTGCCTCGACAACGAGGCCCTCTACGACGTGTGCCGCCGCAACCTCGACATCGAGCGCCCGACGTACACGAACCTCAACCGCCTCTTCGCCCAGGTCGCGTCGTCGCTCACGGCGTCGCTCCGCTTCGACGGCGCGCTCAACGTCGACATCACGGAGTTCCAGACCAACCTCGTGCCCTACCCGCGCATCCACTTCATGCTCACGTCGTACGCCCCCGTCATCTCGGCGGAGAAGGCGTACCACGAGCAGCTGTCCGTCGCGGAGATCACCAACTCCGTCTTCGAGCCCGCGGGCATGATGACCAAGTGCGACCCCCGCCACGGCAAGTACATGGCGTGCTGCCTCATGTACCGCGGCGACGTCGTCCCCAAGGACGTCAACGCCTCCGTCGCGACCATCAAGACGAAGCGCACGATCCAGTTCGTCGACTGGTGCCCCACGGGCTTCAAGTGCGGCATCAACTACCAGCCGCCCACGGTCGTCCCCGGCGGCGACCTCGCCCGCGTCATGCGCGCGGTCTGCATGGTCGCCAACACGACGGCCATCGCCGAGGCGCTCTCGCGCATCGACCACAAGTTCGACCTCATGTACGCCAAGCGCGCCTTCGTCCACTGGTACGTCGGCGAGGGCATGGAGGAGGGCGAGTTCTCCGAGGCCCGCGAGGACCTCGCGGCCCTCGAGAAGGACTACGAGGAGGTCGGCGCCGAGACCGCCGAGGGCGAGGGCGAGGAGGAGGACTTCGGCGAGGAGTACTAGGCGAAAGCCACCCACCACACCCGGCCCGGGCCGCCGGTCAAGTCGATCTAAGCGCGGGTGAATTCTATTCTTGGCTTTTTTTGGGGCGCGCGGGCAGCTACCTTGGCGACGACGCGGGCGTCGGATGGCGGCTAAGTACAATAATTATTGTAGGCTCTAGGTAAACGCGCCGCCTTGAAGCGCATTTAAAAGCCTCCGACGACGGCTGCCCCTCGGGAGGAGGCTCGTCGGCTCGCGCCGCCCGCCCCGCGCCGATGAAGCGCACGCGCAGCGACGACTCGCTCACGCAGTCGGACGGGTCGATCGTCCTCGACGTCGGCGGCGTGCGCCACAAGACGACGCGGTCGACGCTCGCGACGGGGAGCGGCTACTTCGAGGCGCGCCTCAACTTCGACGGCAGGGAGGAGGACGGCGGCGCGCTCTTCGTGGACCGCGACGGCGAGCTCTTCCACTACGTCCTCACGCACCTGCGGAACAACGGCCTGCCGCGGTCCGTGACGGACCGCCTCCCCGCGGACGCGCGCGCGCGCCTCGTCGTTGAGGCGGAGTACTACGCGATGCCCGCGCTCATCGAGCAGCTCGTCGTGCCGCCCGTGGGCGCCGCCGTGCGGCTGCGGGCGACGGACGGGCCCAACCGCATGCCGGGCCTGAAGCCGTCGACGACCATGGTCTTCGGCAAGATCGCCGAGTACGACCCAGGGCAGCACAAGAGAGCGAAATTCCCAACTTCAAAGGCTCCGATCTCGGCCGTTTTCCGCTCGTTTCGGCTAATTCTTGGACGAGCGATCATCTCTCGGAACGGTCTCGAAGCGTGGATGCTTTTTCCGGAACGCGCGCGCGCGGAACACTCACGTTGAAGCGACGTTGAATCACCCTTTTGCTGCCCAGGTACGACCACGCGGCGCGGCGCTGGACGATCAAAGTCCTCGCGGAGTTCGGCGACGGCCACCCCTTCAACTGCTTCGACTGGGGCGAGCCCGTGCCCCTGGACAAGATGAAGATCGTCGCCGACCACGAGGCCTCCGGCGAGCTCTACCACGACGTCGAGCACGCGGGGTCGTTCGCGCACTTCGCGGGCGACGAGGACCTGCTGCGCATGCCGAGCACGGGCATGCGGAGCTACCGCGGCGCCGGCGACTACGCCTGGGAGTACCTCCTCGGCGACGGCACGTGGCTCGGCCGGCAGAACGACACGGACGCGTTCGGCCCCGCGGCCTTCGACTCGCCCGGCGGCAAGGTCGTCGCGGCGCTCAAGGAGGCGAACGAGTGGCTCCAGACCATCGCGGCCGAACTCTGCAACATCAACGAGAAGGGCATCTCGAAGAAGAAGGTGCGGAGCGCGCCCGCGCCCGCGCCGGCCGCCGCGCCGTGACGCGACCTAAGCCCACTTCGACGCACGAGCGTCGGTTCTCCGGCGGGGTCGGTGTGGCAATACACGAGGCTTAGACCGCGACCTCGACGGGCGCGTCCGCCGCCGCGGGAGGCGCGTCGCCGCCGCCCTGGCGCTCGCGGACGTACTTGGACTGGCGGCCGACGGTGAAGCCGGCGCCCGCGATGGAGCGGATCCAGTCGCCGCGCCGGCCCTTGCCCATGATGTGGCAGTGGAGGTACTCGGCGAGCCTCTGGTGGCGCCGGAGCGGCGTCTCGGGCATCGCCGCGGCGTCGCAGAACCGGTCCGTCGCCGCGGCCCAGGACAGGCGCCGGCGCATGCGGTCGCTGAGGGGCGGCGGCTCGTGGCGCAGCGCGAAGGCGTAGTGCGTCGCGAACTCGGCCTTGGTCTCGAAGGGGAGGCACGTCGGGAAGTCGTAGAAGAACTCGTTCGACGGGTGCTTGCGGATGACGACCCACTTGCCCATGGCCAGCGCCTCGGCGATGGTCGTGCAGAGCACCTCCGTTTTCGACGGATTGACCAAGACGCGGAAGTCCTGGCAGAGGGGCTCCGCGTGGTCCCGGCGGCCGTGGAAGACCGCGGGGAGCTTCCGTTTCGCGAACGACCTCGCGACGTCGTGGCGGTGGAGCCCGTCGCCGACGACGTGCACGGGCCCGCCGGGCAACGTGCCGCCGAACTCCCTGGCCGTGTGGGCGAGGAGCCGGCCCAGGTCGTCGAGCCCCTTCTGCCAGATGAGCTTGCCGATGAAGTAGGCGCCTTCGGTGCCCGCCGTCCCTCGCGCCTCCGTCTCGGCCCAGGGGTTGGACGCCGCCGCGGGGAGGGCGCCGCCGCTCAGGAAGGGCTGGCGCACCTTGCGGCCCTCGCCGACGTCGAGGAACGCGCCGCGGACGCCGTGGACGTTGCAGACGACCTCCGCGTCGTCGTTGCCGACGCGCGGGAGCGTGTTCGACAATTTGACGATGCGGTGGCAGTGGCCGTTGGTCATCCAGCGGCTCATGAGCAGGGCCATCATGGCCTTGAAGGGCCCGACGACGGGGTGCACGAGCTCGCCTAAGAGGCCGCCGCACGCGCGCTCCGTGGCCGCGTAGGACACGTAGTGCGTGTGGACGACGCCCACGACGTGGCCCTGGGACCGCCAGGCCGACGCGTCGCCGTCGACGAAGGAGTACCAGTTCAGGTGCTCCGGCTCCTCGAGGACGACGACGTCCGGCGCCCAGGCGCCCGCCTCGGCGCCGCCGCCGCCGTCGTAGCGGCGGAAGTCCGCGCGCGGCAGCGCCTCGACGGTGCGCCCCATGGGGTAGATGGACCCCTGGGGCGTGTGGTAGTGGGCGTCGTAGAAGGCGATGCGCAGCTTCTCCGCCGCCTCGGCCATGCCCGCCGTGTCCCGGACCCACGCGGCCACGTACCGCGCCTGGTCGCCGCGCGTCTCGAAGCGGATGTCCTTGTAGACCTCGTGCTGCCGCTCCGGCTCGAGCCAGGGCAGGTAGAGCGTCACGGCGCCGTCGGGCCGCCCCGCCGTCAGGTGCGCCGCGCGGAGCAGCGGGTTGATGGCCGTGCCCGTCAGCCAGGGCACCGACGCCGTCGTCATGATCAAAATGCGCTTGCTCGCGTCGCGCAGGTCCGACGCCGCCGTGTGCGGTCGGATGGCCGTTGCTGCTGTGGGTTGCGTGCCGAGGCGGCCATGAGCGATTTGCGCGGCTAGCACTAGAGCCAACTTCAAACTCAGAGCGCTCTTCATAGCTCGCCGCGGGCGGAAACTACACCTTGGCGACATTGAAGAGTATTGAAGTCACAAAGCAGCCCCGAAAAAATCATCATCTGGCGAGGTATGTCGGGCTTCCGCGGCGTGCGCAAGTCCATCGCGCGCGCGACGGGCGTGCACAACGCGTTTAGCGCGCAGCAGAAGGACGTCGACAGCAGCTGGGTCATCGAGGAGGGTCCGACGCCGGCGCCGGCGCCGGCGACGCTCGCGTCGCCGGCGCGCGCCGTGCGCAAGTCCGTCGCCCGCGCCACGGGCCTCCACAACGCCTTCTCGAGCCAGCAGAAGGACGTCGACGCCTCCTGGGTCGTCAACGACGGCAGGGAGCCGCCGGCGGGCGTGCCGCGCCGCAGCTCCGACGGCGACGCGCGGAAGTCCGGCGTCGCGCGCGGCGTCCGCAAGTCGCTCGCGCGCGCGACGGGCGTGCACAACGCCTTCAGCGTCCAGCAGAAGCATACGGGCGCCTGGGTCGTCGAAGAACATAAGACGCCCGAGACGCCCGTCGTCCACGACGACGAGGAGCTCCACGTGCTCAACACGGCCGAGCCCGAGTTCGACGGCCGCGACCGCTGCGGGTTCACCAACTTGCCGAAGCGGCCCTTTACGGCGCCGCCGGAGTCGGGCACGTGGTGCGACGCGGGCGCCGCGGGCCTCTTCAACGTGCGCCAGAGGGGCTACGACGCGCCGCCCGTGGGGCGCAACGAGACGATCATGACGAAATTATTGGAGCTCAAGAAGCCGTCCGCGGCGGCCGTCTACGACGTCGTCCACGTCGATATCGTGACGTCCCCCGCGAAGAAGGAGGTCGACGTCGTCAAGCACGCCCTGCGGCCGCCGAAGCCGGGCCGCAAGTCGCCGCTCGAGGGCCTCGTGCCGTCGATCCTCGTCCTGAACGTCATCGTCCCGGCGCTTAAGGGCGACGACGACGACGGCGCGTGCCACCAGCTCTGCGTGACCTGCGAGCTCAGCGCCTGGGCCCACGCGGAGCTCGCGCGCACGGCGCCGAAGCACGGCTACGGCCAGCTCAACCTGAAGCTCGCCGTGAACGCCATCGAGGACCCCGCGCTCCGGCTCTGGGCGACGTTCTGCCGCGACGCGCGCCGCGAGGCCCGCGACGCCGTCGGCGAGACGCGGAGCCGCTTCAAGCTCTTCTGCGGCGTGCCCGACGCGGAGACGCTGCCGAGCCTGTTGCGGCCCTACAACGCGCGGCCGCTATTGGTGCGGGAGCCGGGCCAGATCTACTTCCACGACGGCTTCGGCGACGTCGCGGGCTTCGACGTCGACGGCTTCAAGTTCCACCCCGCCCAGCGCCTCGCCGTGCACACGGTCGCGCCGTCGTTCCAGGACCGCACGGTCAACGTCGCCGTGGCCGTCGAGGCGCGGCACGCCCGCGAGCTGCCGGAGCGGCTCCTCGCGGCCGTGCAGCTCCGGGGCGTCGGCCGCGAGCACGGGAAGCAGTTCGAGTGGTGGACCAAGTTCGCCAAGCCGCGGCGCAACACGGCCTAATGCGCTTAGATCCCGCCGCCGAACCCGTTCCGCTGCTCGCGGCCCTCGATGCAGAGGCCGTGGTCCGTCTCGAGGCGCCGCCCCTTCCGTCGCCCGCGGTCCGGGTCGTCCGCGTCGAGGCGCCGCCGCCAGAAGCCGCCGCCGCCCGCGGCGAGGAGCTCGTCGAGGGTCGGCTTGGGCTTGGCGCACGTCGTCGGCAGGTGCGCGTAGCGCGCGGCGATCTCCTGGACGTAGGGCTCGTCCCAGTTCGTCACGAGGTCCGCGAGCACCTCGCCGTGCTGCTTCACGGGCAGCCGCGGCGCCGCGTCCGTCGGCCCCAGACCCAGGAACGCCTCGAGCTTCCCCATCGTCCGGTTGTAGAGGTCCAGGCTGCAGAGGTCCCTCTCGTACGTGAGCCGCAGCACCGCGGGCGCCGCGCCGTCGACCTCCAATAAACTCACGATGCCCTGGGCGTAGGACATGAACTGCTTCTCCGCGTGGATCCACAGCCGGAAGAAGTCGTCGGAGAGCGTCACGTTCCGCGCGGACTCGCGCGCCTCGTCGTACTGGACCCAGACGCCGCCCTTCTGCGCGAGGCACACGGAGACGTACTGGGCGAGCTCGTTGTCCCGGCTCAGCCAGACGAGGTGCGTCGCCCACTTGAGGAAGTCGGGCAGCTGCTTCGTCCTCATGTGCTTCTGGAAGAGCTTGAAGCCGACGATCTCGCGGCCCCGGTGGTGCGCGGCCATGTGGTCGAGGAGCCGGAGCGGCTCGCTGCGCCGCGCGGCGAAGACGTCGTCGGGCACCTCGACGTCGCCGTCGAAGCCGTCCTTGTCGGACGTGCGCAGGTCGTACTGGTGGAAGGGCTCGCCGTGCATGAGGATCTGCCGCCGGTGGGCCCGCAGCATGGCCACGAGCAGCGAGCTGCCCGTGCGCGGGCCGGAGAGCACGACGAGCCGCTTCGACCCGGGCGCCGGCGCCGGCGCAGGTCGCGCCGAAGCGACGGCGAGCAGGAGCAGACGGGCTGCCCCGCGCGCCACCATCGTTCAGTGCTACAACTTGCAGTACAAGCGGGAGGAAACGTCGGCCAAAAACCCAGTTTGCCAGCGCATGGCTGCGTCGATGCATGCCTTCGCCAGGAGCGCCACGCTCGCGGCACCGCGCGCGCTCTGGCGCGGCGCCGCGAGCGCGGCGAAGCCGCCGTCGGCCTGGGACACGCCGGCGGCCAAGGTCGCCAAGTTCGCCTTCTTCGGCGGCCTCGTCGGCGGCACCTTCTGCCTCGGCTGCTGGCAGAGCCAGCGCTACTTCTGGAAGGTGGACCTCCTCGAGCAGCGGCGCCTGGCCCTCGCCGCGGCGCCCCTGCCGCTGCCCGCGGGCGCGACGGCGGCGACGCTGGCCGACGACGCGCCGGAGCTCGACGAGCGGTGCCGCCGCGTGACGCTCCGCGGCACCTTCGACGCCGCGCGCACGGCCGTCGTCGGCCCGCGGAGCGCGCCGCCGGGCGTCGGCACGCAGGCGACGGGCCTGGGCACGTCGCCCCAGGGCCACCTCGTCTTCACGGTGCTGACGCGGCCCGACGGCTCCGAGGTCGTCGTGAACCGGGGCTGGGCGCCGCGCGGCGCGGACCCGGCGGCGACGTGCCCGCGCGGGAGCGTCGACCTCGTCGCCGTCGTCGACGGCGGCGAGACGCCGGGCACGTTCTCGCCCGTCAACACGGCCGAGGACATCTTGTGGGTCGAGCTTCCCTTCCTCCGGTCGCACCTCCGCTGCGGCGGCGACGCGCTCCTCGTCAACGCGTGCCCGGCGGACGGCACGGCGTCGGCCTACCCGAAGCCGCGCACGCCGGACCACCTCGTCACGGCCGCCGTCATGCCCCAGACCCACGCGGCCTACGCGGCGACGTGGTACGCGCTCTCCGCCGCGGGGGCCGTGATGACGTGCTACGTCTAAGCCGGGTCGGACATGGTACGCCGCGGACGGCCGCCGGATGGAGCATGGCACGCCGCAGTCATGATGCTTACGCCGGGTAGACGACGGGGAGGAGCGCGTGGTCCGCGGGCGCGCCCGGCTCGAGGTCGCCGAGCCACGCCTCGTAGGACGGCGCGTCCTCGTCGTTGACGCAGAGCATGCCCGCCTCGTCGATGAGGTGCGCGCCGTCCGCGAAGAAGGACACGGCGACCGCGGTCCGGTCCTCGAGGACGTTCTCCGGCGCGCTGTGCAAGAGCCAGCCGTGGTGCCAGGAGACGTCGCCCGGCGCGTAGGCGCCGTGGTCGACGACGTCGTAGCGGCCGTCGCAGTCGCCGTCCTGGCCGTACCACATGGGCAGCGCGAGGTCCCGGTGCGACCCCGACGCGTAGGCCAGGCCCGTGCCGCCCTCCTCGGACGCGGGCACGGCGTGGAGCGGGAACCAGCACGTCACGAAGCCGTTCGTGTCGAGGGGGCTCGTGTGGAGGTCGCTGTGCCAGTTCGTCGGCTCGTCGCCCGCGCGTTTTTTGAAGATGCAGTCCTGGTACAACCGCACGCGGTCGCAGCCCAAAAGCTGCGCCGCGACGCCCGCGAGCCGCGGGCACGACGCGACGCGCCGCGCGGCCGCGTGGCGCCGGTGCGCGTTGAAGGTCTGCAGGAATGGCGCGCGCTCGCCGTCGTGGAGGTCGTTCATGGCCTCCGCGTGCCGCACGGCGTCCGCGGCCTCGGCCGCGGCGATCCTCGCGACGGGTTCGGCGATCGCCGCGACTTCGTCATCCGTCAACAGACTTCGCGTGCAGAGGTGGCCGTCGCGCTCGAAGCGCAGCAGCGCCGACGCCGACAGCGGCGGCGCCTCCTCCGAGAGCGACTCGAGGCCGGCGACGTCGGCCGCGGCGTCCGCGGCGACGCGGAGGCCGGCGCCCGCGACGAGCGCGTCGAGGTCCAGGGAGTTGAGGGCATTCGCGCCGAGGGCGCCGTCGACGTCGTTGGCGCCGAGGGCGTCGTCGGCGAGGACGCGGCGCGCTGTGCAAGGACGGCGGCAGGCGGACGGTTTCGGGGCGCTACCGCGCCGCGCGCGCGTCGCGGAGCTCGCCGGCGAGTGCGCCGGCTGCGGCGCGATCAAGGCGGCGCTCCGGGCGGCGAGACAGGCGACAAGGAGCACTGAGAACATGCTGCTTTGTCGCCTCAAACAGAGCTCCATCGCGAACATCAATCCGGCTTCGCCACAAATTCGCCACAGGCCTCGGCGCGGAGCATGGGACCCGACGCCGCCGCGCCGTCGGGCATCGACGAGGAGCCGCCGCTTAAGAAGGCGAAGACGGGCAAGGGCCGCTTCGGGCGGTCCAAGGAGGAGGACGAGCAGCCGCGCGTCGCCTTCCCGTCGAGCGACAAGGCGCCGCAGCTGACGCTGTCCGGCGACCGCCTGACGGTGACGGGCACGACGGGCGGCGGCGGCGGCTACCGCATGGCGCGCGGTAGCCACGGCGTGAGCGCCGGCTGCTGGTACTGGGAGTGCGCCGTCGCGACCGACCGGCCGGAGGGGTGCCACTACCGCGTCGGCTGGGCGACGAAGAAGGCGCCGCTCCAGGCGCCCGTGGGCTACGACCGCTGGAGCTTCGCCTACCGCGACGTCGCGGGCGCCCTCGTCCACGCGTCGAACCGATTGGACGGCTACGGGTCCGAGTGGGGGCCCGGCGACGTCGTCGGCTGCATGATCGTCTTCGGCGACGGCGCGGCCGAGGACCTCGACGACGAGAAGCCGCCGGACGAGGCCGCCCGGCCCGACGGCGGCGACGTGTCGGCCACCAACTACGTGCGCTTCTTCGTCAACGGCGTCGACCAGGGCGTCGCCTACGCCAAGCTCCCGCCGGGCACGTACTTTCCGGCCGTCTCCGTCTACAAGGCGGGCCAGGTCACGGCGAACTTCGGCCCGGCCTTCGCCCACGCCGTCGCGGACCTCGACGTCAAGGACGCCGTCCCCTCGCCGCGGCTCTGCGTCGAGCGCTCCGCCGCGCCGCTCTCGGACCTCATCCCGCCGCCGCCGCCGCCGCCGGAGGACGGCGACGAGGACCTCGCCGCCGCCGGGGAGCCCGTCGCGGTCTAGCCTAGATCCCCTCGTGTTCCATACTAGGGCCGTTAGACGTCCTCGAAACAGACGGCCGACGTCGCGTTGCTCGACACGTTGTATTTCAGCGCGAAGTAGAACAGCACGGAGACCATGCCCTCGCTGCGGTAGCTCGTCAGGCTGAACGCGCCGCCCCAGAGCATCAGGAACTGCACCGCCGGATGCTGGATCATGTTCCGCTGGTTGATGCCGCTCTTGAGCCCGAGGTCCTGCGCGAGGACCTGGACGATGCCGTAGCCGCCCGCGACGCGCAGCGCGTAGTTCATGTAGAGATCGGGGATCCACGTGATGAGCCGCTTCGACGCGTTGTAGCGGCAGTCCCAAAACGCCAGCATCGCGAGCGGCAGCAGCATGACGAGCGGCGCGGGGTCGATGGTGCTCGACGAGCCGCGAAGCTCGACGCGCCGCAGCCCGAGCTTGCCGTCGACGTAGGCGTTGGCCCAGTCGTGCCAGTAGATGTTGCAGAGCACGACCACAAGCAGCAGCTCCCAGGGCGCCCCTCGCGCGAACCACACGGGTTGCGCTTGCTGTCCCTCGCCTTTGGCGCGGACCTCGGCGAGCTCGGCGCGCAGCGCGCGCACCTCGAGCGCCAGCGACGTCGTGTCCATGGCCGAGAGCTCGATCTCGGCGGTACTCATCTATCTACTCGTTTACGTGCTCTTCATCTGGGCCGTCAGGCCGTGCGGTGATCCTGAGAGCTCGAGCATCGATTGCCACAAGCTTCAATATAACTTCACCAAAAACTGCAAGTAAAACATTAAGACCGGAAGTCCGAGCATATGGCGAAGACGGAGAGGTCGGCCGTGCCGAGGTCGTGGCCGTAGAGGTACTTGTTGTCGTGGAAGGGGTTGAACTTCCGCTGGACCTGGCGCGTGCCGCTGAACTGCGTGTGCTTGAGGCCGTCCTGCTCGCTCGTGTCGCAGGGCACGATGGGGAGCTGGGTCCGGCGCATGAGCTGGTGCGTGCCCTCGACGGAGTGCTTCGCGGGGTCGAAGAGCGTCGACAGCGCGATCTCGCGCCTGCGAGGGCCGCGCGCGGTCGAGCGACGGAACGGAAAAGAAGGGAGACGCGGCGGGGCCGCGCTTGCCGAGCATGCGGTCCGCGAAGACCGTGCGCGCGGAGAAGAAGTAGAGGCGCACGACGGAGTCGTCGTCGGAGCGGAAGGGCACGAGCACGTCGAGCATCGCGTCGAGGTTCCAGACCGGGTCCGCGGTCGCGGGCTCGTGGCGCGACTTGATCTCGAAGCCCGCGTAGGACACGATGCAGTAGGGGTTCATGTCCTTCGCCGGCGCGCCGACGTTGAAGAGTTGCCGCGCGCGGTGCACGGAGACGACGATCTTCACGGGCTGCCGCTCGAGCGAGGCCAGGTTCGCGAGGCTGTCCTCGCGGCGCGGCAGGTCGTCGACGGCGCGCGCCTTGGGCGACGCCGGCTCGTCGGCCGACGGGCTCTTGGGGACGGGCTCGGGCCCGGCGTCGGGCGGCGTCGGGGCGGGCGCGGGCGCGTCGTCGCCGTCGCGCGCGGGCGCGGCGAGGACCTCGCAGCCGTCGGGCGGCTCCGCGTCCTCGAGGGCCTCGGCCGCCGGGAGCGGCGGCGGCGGCGAGGGGAACTCGCGGCTGAGCTCGATGATGCGCTCCTGCTTGGGCGACACGGCCTCGGACGGGCTCGGCGGGTCCGGCGGGTCCGGCGGCGCCGGCGCGCGGCGGAGAGGGCTCCGGAAGAAGGCGAAGAGCGACGACGACGTCGCGTCGTCGTCGGCCCGGCGCCGCGCCGGGCTCCCCAGGACGACGTCGACGTCGTAATCCGCGTCGGAGGACGCGAGCTCGTCGTCGCCGGCCGCGGAGCTCGACTTGGCCGCGCTCGGAGGCGGCACGGACGCGCTCTTGCGCCGCGGCCGCTCGCGCGGCGGCGCCGTCGCGGCGTCCTCGTACTCGGCGACCCGCGGCGGGACGGCCGCGGACTTCCGGAAGCGGAGCGGCCGCGGCGGCGTCGCCGGCCCGCCCCGGCCGTCGAAGTGCATCATCGGCGTCGAATTGCTGCGGTCCACGCGGCAGAGGTTGTGCCAGCCGCTCCGGTGGGCGTGGTACGCGTCGTCGCCGCTCGTCGTCGCGGCCCGGGGCCGCATGGTTCGGGAGGGGCCCCGCGGGCGGTCCCCGTCGGTCGTGTCCCCGCGCGCGGCTGCAGCCCACCTCGTCTCTCGAAGCAACCACACGAAGCCGAGGGGCAGCTTGTGTTCAAAGAGACAAAAGTTAACGTTGAAGCGGCCCTAGCGCGCGGCGCCGGGCACGGGGATCTTCGGGAGGGGCGCGGGGAGCGGGGAGCAGATGTCCCAGTTGACGATGGGGAGGTCGAAGCGCGTGCCGTTGGCCTCGGCGACCATGGTCTCGAGGATGACGCCGCCCGGCGCGCCGAGGAACGAGTCGACGCCGTCCCAGGAGGCCATGCGGTGGAACCACTCGACGTTCGCGTCGCGCCACTCGCCGACGAAGGCGCCGAAGCTGTCGTCGCCGCGGACGACGGCCTCCATGCCGAGGTGGTCGTCCATGTACTGGTCGTAGTTGTCCTCCGTGAGGTTGCCGTGGAGCGCCTCGAGGTAGGCCTCGATGCCCGCGAGGTCCATGTAGCCGCGCTTCGCCCGGGGGTGGTGGAGCCACTGGATGTAGAAGGGGTAGGGGTCCGAGCCCACGAAGTGGTTGAGGCCGATGGCGATCTCCGCGCCGCACGCCGCGGGCAGCTCCTGGTCGACGACGAGGCCGCCCATGTGCCGCTCGACGAAGGCCGCGGCCTCCGCGGGCGTCGTCGAGGCGTAGGACATGCTGTAGGGCCAGACGGGCGGCAGGGACTCGGCGCCGTAGGGCTCGATGGTCCGGAGGCGCGAAAAGTACGCGGCGTTCGCCGTCGGGATCTTCCGCGGCGCGCAGTCGTCGGCCCCGGACGCGACCGTCGGCCCGTCGTAGGACGCGAAGGTGTCGCTGACGATCTCCACGAGGATGCCGTGGGGGATCTCGACGAGCACGCTGTAGAGCGTGAGGTTCTCCGCCGGGATGAAGCGCGCGCGCGGCGAGAAGGGCACGCCGTCGCGCCGGTAGAGCTCCGCGAAGGGGTCCAAGGACCCCGCGGCGAGGGTCATGTGCATGTCCGCGAGCTCGTCGGCCGGGTTCGCCGCCTCGCTCAGGTTGCCGTGGAGCCACTCCTGGTACCCGTGGAGCTGCACGAGCGACATCGGCCCCGTGGGCTTCCGCGACGTCTCGACGAAGTGCCAGTGGAACTGCGTGTTGTTCGCGTTGTGCGGGTCGTCGGGGCTGAAGTTGACCCACTTGATGTTCGCGCAGGACCCGTTGCCGCCGTCGACGAGCTGGTCCGTCCAGAGGCCCCCGACGTATTTCAGCGTAAAGTCCTGGGCCGCGAGCGGGTCCGCGCAGGCGATCGTGTTCTTCCGCGGGCGCAGCGCCGGGAGGGCCGAGACGATCGCGCAGAGCAGAGCCGCGGCGACGGGACGGCGTCCCATGCTGGCGTAAGGGCAGCCCTTCTCTTCGCCTCCCATGAAACACGATGCTTGACTTCGGCACGGTCGACCTGCTCCACAGATCGAGGCGCGGCAACATGCGCGTTAACTTGCGCGGACTTGCGCGGCACATGCACGCGAGACGCGAGCCCCAGTATGTCTTACCAACACGTTTAACAGCACACGTCGGCCGTGAGCGCGGGCTTGGCCGCGTTGCGGCACTCGTACCGCAGCGCGCCGTCGCGCTCCGCGCGGGCCAATAGGCGCCGGTCGTGGCCCCAGGTCGCTTTTGTGTACGACTTCGAGTTCTTGTCGTGGTCGGTGGCCGGGCACTCGCCGGGCCAGTGGAGCCAGCACGACGCGCAGCGCTGGCTCGTCCAGAGCGCCGGGGCCGCGGGCGCGTCGCCCGGCGCGCCCGCGCCGAGGCCGAGGAAGTCGCGCGCGCGCGCCGTGGCCTTCGCCGCGAGCGCCGTCGCCGTGGTGGTCGTCATCGTCGCCCCGGCGCGCCGGAGGTCGCGGGCCCAGGCGTCCGACGCCGCGAGGTCCGCGACGCCGCAGAGCGCGAGCCCCCGGCCCGCGCAGGCCTCGGCGGCCGCTCCGCCGTCGCGCGCGCGCGGCGCCGCGGCGCCGACCTGCGGCCGCGCGGGCCGCGGTCGCGGGGCGCCGCCGAGGAGGCGCCGCCAGAGGCCGTCGTCGTAGGGCACCGTCGTCACCTCGCCCTTGGCGGGCCCGCGGAACGCGTAGAGGCGCACGGCCCTGTTGTCGATGTCCGTGAGCGCGATGAGGTCCGTGCCCGGGAGCCGCGTCATCGCGTGGGGCCGCGAGAAGTGCGCCGCCGAATACGGGCCGTCGACCCAGTTCACGCTCCGGGTCCGCGCCGTGAGGAGCCGGCAGGCCTCGCCGACCTCGAAGAGGCCCTTGCACCCGGCGCCCTGCTGGGGCCCGGAGATGACGTAGAAGAGGCCGTCGGCCTTGACGGCGTCGCGCGCGTGGTGGCCGTTGCAGGCCGACTGGACCTTCACGGCCCGCGGCGCGGCGGACGCGTTCCGCGTTTTCAGGACCAAAACGGCGCCCATCGTCGTCGCGAGGAGCTCGTTCTCGTCGTCGGCGAACTGGAGCCCCGCGGCGCCGTCGGCCTCGAGGATCCGTTTCGCGGGCATCGCCGCGCCCGTGCGGCGCGGGTCGAAGGCGAAGACGCCCCGGGAGAGGTGCGCGACGTACCCGGCGCTTCCGTCGGCCGAGACCCGCACCATCCGCAGCTTCCCCGAGTGCGTGAGGTTCGCGCCGTCGACGACCAAGGCGAGCGGCGCCACGGACGCGTTGCCGAGGCCGGCGAAGTCGCGGCGCGCCGCCATGGCCGCGAGCGGCTCGGGCAGCGAGACGCGCCAGAACTCGGCGCCGTGGTTCGAAGTGACGTACGCGAAGCCGCAGGTCGGGCAGGACGCGACGCCCGTCAGCGACACCCAGGTCTGCGGGTCCGAGGCCGCCGTGACGCGCGTGCCGTTCTTGTCGAGCGGCCAGGACAGCGCGCCGACGGCGCCGCCGAGCTTCGCGTCGACGACGAGGAGCGCGTTGATATTCGAGTCGGCGATCACGACGTAGCGCGCATCGATGGCGTAGATCCCGACGGGACCCTTGCCCGTCGACGAGCATTGCGGCACGAGCGCCGCGACGACGACGCATCGGATCGCACGCAGGAGGCTCATCGGCACTCGATGGCTGCTTCCTTATCGGATCGCATGCGGGAGGCCCATCGGCTCGGCTCTTTGGTTCAGGTGCAGTTCAACGTTATCGCGACGTGGACCCCTCGGACGCGGACGACGCGCGCCGTCGCGGGCCGCGGGCCGCGGCGGCGCTCGTCTGGCGTCGCCGCCGCCGCTTGACGGGCGGCAGGGAGCCCCGGCGCGGCGGCGGCGGCGGCGCGACGCGCGGCGCCGCGGCGGTCTGGACGTCGACGATGCGCGCGGCGCGCTCGTCGATGGACCGCGACACGAGGAGGCGCCGCGCGCGGAGGTCCGCGAGGAGCGCCTTCGCGTCGACGCCGCGGCGCTTCATGTCCTTCAACGAGCAGCCGAGGCCCCGGCTCCCGAGGACGTCGGCGACCTTGCGCGCGAGCGCCTCCCGCTCGCGCCGGAGGCCGTCGAGCGCCGCGCTGTCGTCGTAGAGCGCCCGGAACGTCGCGCCGTCGTCGCTGCGCTCGTCGTCGTCGTCGTCGTCGACGGCCGCGGCCTCCGCGGCGAGGCGCCGGTAGACGCCCCACTCCTCGAAGACGGGCTCGAACAAAGGCGCGCCGCCGGCGGGGAGCCGCTCGTCGTGGCCGACGACCAAAAAGCCCTGATCCGCCGTGGCGGCGTGGATGGCCTCGAGGAGCTTCGCGCGCTCGGCCCTCGCCAGGTACATGAAGCCGCTGTGGCGGCAGAAGACGAGATGGTAGGCGCCCTCGCGCAAGCCCTCGACCTTGCGCAGATCCAGCGACGAGAACGTCACGCTCCCGCGGAACCGCGGCTTCACCGTCGCCGCCTCCGCGCCGTCGGACTCGTCCCGGCCGACGGCGAAGAGCGCCGCGCGCACGTCCTCGGGCAGGTCTGAAAAGCTGTCGACGCTCGCCGCGTTGTCGCCCGGCGACGCGATCTCGAGGCGGTACCGGCCCGCGCGCGCGACGGCCAGCGAGTCGCCGTCGAGGTCCGTCGCGTCGACGGCGACGTCGCGCTGGCCGCCCATCCTCGCGCCCGCGCCCGACGACGCCCAGCGCCGCCAGTACGCGGCGAGCGCGTAGGGCTCCTGCCCCGTGGAGCAGCCCGCGCACCACGCGCGGACGACGGCGTCGCCGGCGCCGCGCGCCGCGTCCGCGACGCGGCGGAAGACCTGCGCCTGCAAGAAGTCGAAGACGTGGTTCCGGTTCCACTGCGTGAAATTGATGCGCAAGAGGCCGTCGAGCGCCGCGTCCTCCGCCGCCGTGCGCTCCAGTGCCGCGTAGGCCGCGACGCCGTCGGCGTTCGCCGGGACGTCGACGCCCAGCACCGCCAGGCGCTGAATGATGCGGTGGCGCACGACGCGGAGGCAGGACGGGTGGAAGCCGCGGCTGTCGTAGCCCCGCGCCTTGAGCAGCTGCGCGAGCGCGTCGTCGCGCTGGTCCGACGGTTTTGTGAGCGCGTCCTCCGGCGGCGCGGGCGCGGGCGGGCAGCTCATGGGCAGCTCGGCCATCATCGGCGTTGGCGCAGCACCTTGCCTGCGAGCCCGGCCCTCGACTGACTCGAGAGAAACAATCGTCTCACGTTTCGACGCGACCCGGACGCCATCATGCACTACGGCTCGACGGGGTACGAGGAGCTCAAGGAGAGCGAGTCGCCGCTGCTCCGGCCGGGCTTCGACGAGATTTCCGGGGGCGCGCCGCCGAAGGAGTCGGAGTACCTGAACGTGAATCGGCGAACGCGCTCCCTGTTGCCCCGCTACTGCGGCTTCCTCGTGCTCTTCGCCGTGTTCCTCGTCATTTTCCTGCCGATCTTCACGTCGGACACGAAGCGGCACACGCGCCACGAGTACGTCCCCTCGCCCGAGGATCGCGACTCCGACGACTTCGCGCCCGTCCTCGTGGCGTCGTTCGGCGAGGGCGAGTACGAGTTCGACCTCTACTGCCACGGCTGGCTCGACGACCTCGACTTCAACCCCTTCCACTGCGGCAAGCCGGACTACACGCTCTTCTGCCCCCAGCTCTGCGCGGCCGGCACCGCGTGCGCGGACGTTTGCGGAAAGGCGTGCGAGTCCGAGGAGGACTCCTGGGCCGCCTACTGCGTCATGGACGCCTTCGCGAACCTCGAGGAGACCTGCGCCGGGACCTACGACCCGCAGCCGCCCGCGCGGCGCCTCGGCGACGAGAAGTCGAAGGAGAAGAAGCCGGAGATCGACGAAGACGAAGTCAACTGGACCCAGTCCTGCGGGTCGCACGCCATGTGCTCGGGCTGCGACGACATGAAGAACGAGGGCTGCCGCGCCATCTTCGAGGAGCTCCAGTCGTTCATCGGGCTGCCCGACTTGGACGAGTTCCGCGCGAAGATCGCGTACGGAATCGAGATGGGCACCATGGGCGAGCCCAAGCCCTCCGTCGCGGCCATCGCGCACTGGTCCCTCATGCCCATGATGCTCGAGCCCGACTACCTCATGCCGACCTGCGAGAACATGGGCTACGCCTACGCGCCGCGGCCCGGCTTCGACGGCGACCGGCCGCCGCCGCCGCCGGCCGAGCACCGCGCGACCCCGACGGCGTGACCACGAGTGTTTGAAAGACCAAAGAGCGCTCGCGCGTCCGTCGGGGACAGCGGCCTCGCCCATGTTAATCCATTTGCCTCAGAGCACCGATGATGCAGTAGATGGTGTGCACATTGAAATCATTCACTTTGCCTTTTGACGTCATCGGGGGCAGCCTTTCTCGAGTCCCCCATCCGCGCAGCTCGTCGTCGTCGCCCCGCGCCTTGAGCGCGTCGCGCCGTTCCGACGGTGTTGGTCATGCACTACGGCTCGACGGGGTACGAGGAGCTCAAGGAGAGCGAGTCGTCGCTGCTTCGGCCGGGCGTCGCCGAGAATTCCGGGGGCGCGCCGCCGTCGAAATACCTGAATCGGCGAACGGGCTACCTCGTGCTCTTCGCCGCGTGCCTCGTCGTTTTCCTGCCGATCTTCACGTCGTACACGAAGCGTGACACGCGCACCGAGTACTTCGGGACGGACGAGCCCGCGTCCGACGACGACCTCGAGCCCGTCCTCGTGGCGTCGTTCGGCTCGGGCGAGTACGAGCTCGACCTCTACTGCCACGGCTACCTCGACGACCTCGACTTCAACCCCTACCACTGCGGCAAGCCGGACTACACGCTCTTCTGCCCCCAGCTCTGCGCGGCCGGCACCGCGTGCGCGGAGATTTGCGGAGCGGCGTGCGAGTCTCCGGAGGACTCGTGGGCCGCCACCTGCGTCATGGGCGCCTTCGCGAACCTCGAGGAGACCTGCGCCGGGACCTACGTCCCGCAGCCGCCCGCGCGGCGCCTCGGCGACGAGAACTCGAAGGAGAAGACGCCGGTGATCGACGAGGACGAGGTCAACTGGACCGCGGACTGCGGGACGCACGCCATGTGCTCGGGCTGCGACGACATGAAGAACGAGGGCTGCCGCGCCATCTTCGAGGAGCTCCAATCGATCATCTGGCAGCCCGAGTACAACCTCTTCCGCGCGAAGATCGCGTACGGCATCCAGCTCGGCGAGATGGGCGAGCCCAAGCCCTCCGTGCAGAACATCGCGCACTGGTCCCTCATGCCCACGATGCTCGAGCCCGCCTACCTCCGGTCGGCCTGCGAGAAGATGGGCTACGCCTACGCGCCGCGGCTCGGCTGGGACGGCGACTGGATGCGGCCGCCGCCGGTCGAGTACCGCTACCCCGGCGACGTCATAGTCTAGTCGTAATCACGGGCGTGTGAAGACTAAAGGCCGCTAGCGCGTCCGTCGGAGACGACGACCCCGTCCCGCGGCGAGCGCGCCGCCCCTCGGAGAGCGCGGCCCGACGCGCGCGCCGTCCCTCGAGAAACGACGGCCGTCGAATCCGCACACCGCGATGCGCAACACATCCATCGATCCCCAGCGCTGGGGCAGGCGTCGGTCCCGCGCCGGGCGCCTCGAGCGAGCGAGCGAAGCGATGCGGCGCGGCCCTCACGTGATGGTCAGGAGGTCGCGAATGCTGCGCGGGGCGACGGCGTACGCATGCGCGCGCGCGCGGTCGGCGCGCGCGGTCGGCGCGCGCGGTCGGCGCGCGCGCCCGCCCGGCGCCCCCGCCCGCGGTGCCGCGCGCCGCGCTGGGGCACGCACCTTGGTCGCGGCTCCGTGCGCATGCCGACGAGGATGACCGCCGGGATGAAGCCGTAGTAGACCACCGGCCGCAGGTACTCCAAGGCCTTGAAGCCGAGCTTCTGCAGGTTCGCGGTCTTGCTCTTCTTTTTGGCCATCGTGGAGCGCTTCGCCGCTTCCCAGCCCGAGCTATCCCCGCGGCGACGTTGACGGCACGCAAACTTGTTGAGCTTCGAGGGGCTGGGGCTGGGTCTTCCCGGGGAACGAAACAGCCCCGACCATGGCCTTCCGGCGCGGGTCGCGGACGGGGGTGCAGAAGCGCGAGTTCACGGAGAGCATGGACGTGGCCGAGACCCCGAGCTTCGCGGCGAACGCCGCCGGCTACCTCGAGAAGCGGGCCAAGACGCCGCCCTACCTCTGGCAGAAGCGCTACTTCAAGGCGAGCGGCCACTACCTGCGCTACTACGGCGACGAGGGCTGCGCCGTCCTCCTGGCGGCCATCGAGCTCCGCGGCGCCGCCGTCGCCGAGGCCGGGCCGCGCGCGCTGGCGATCACGACGGCCGCGGGCGAAAAGATCCTGCTCCGGGCCAAGGACGAGGCCGACGCGCAGGAGTGGGTCGCGGCCCTCGTCGTCCTCCAGCGGGGCCTGGAGGCGGCCGGCGAGGCGCGAGCCCGGCGTGTTCTTTCCTTCCCTTTTTCCTCCCCGGCGTTTTTTTCCCTTCCCCTCGACGTCCATCCGCCCTTTCTTTCCTCGTTCCTCCCCGACGGCCGCCGTCGCAGGTGTCGACGCCGCTCGACGTGCCGGCGCTCGCGCGCAAGTCCGAGAAA
>NW_008705599.1:190286-199221 GCF_000186865.1 Aureococcus anophagefferens
AGGAGTACCGCGACTCCATGCTCGTCGCGCCGCGCGCGAGCTGCCCCGCGGCGGCCGCGGGCTACCTCCACAAGAAGGCGTCGTCGGCCTTCGCGGGCTGGCAGCTCCGCTTCTTCGTCGCCGTCGGCCACTACCTCCGCTACTACGCGTCCGACGAGCCCGGCAGCCCCGTGCTCGGCGCCTACGACGTCGCGGCCGTCGAGGTCGTCGGCTCCGGCGCGGGCGACGCGGACGACGACGGCGTCGTCGCGACCTTCGCCCTGCGCATGGCCGACGGCAACGTCCAGCTCCGGGCCGCGACGGCCGACGAGCGCGCGCAGTGGGTCTCGGCGCTCCGCGCGATGCAGGCGCGCGTCCGCGACGCGACGCCCGAGGAGCAGGCGGCCATCGCCGCCGAGGACGTCGCCGTCGAGGACGCCGCGGCGCCGCCGGAGACGGCCGCGGCCGACGGCGGGGGCGCCGCGGACCGGCCGCCGCCGCCGCCCGACGCCGCGCCCGCGCCCGACAGGCGCCGCGTCTGCGGCCAGTGCGCGATCTTCTAAGGGGGCTTTTGTTCTCGCGGCGGTTGGTCGGTTCCGCGGGCGGCCGGGACGACGGCGCGCGCGGCGGAAGCATCGTGTTTGCGCGGACATGTTGAACCTTCAATGTTGCACAATGCACTTTCCGAGTCGAGCCGTGTTCTGCTCTCCCGTGGAGGTGTTGCAGCCGGCGCGTGCAACCTCTGTGAAATGTCAGCGTCGGTCGTCGGCGCGGACGGCCGCGTCGCGAAGAAGGCGAAGAGCGACGCCGCGCCGCCGCTCCCGCCGAACATCCGCAGCGTCGAGTTCCTGCGCGAGGGCATGGCCCACTCCATGCGATTTTTCAGCCCCGAGCGCTGCGTGGACCCCGCGGGCGGCTACTTCCACTTCTTCGCCGAGGACGGCGCGGTCTACGACGCGTCGACGCGCGTGCTCGTGACCCAGGCGCGCTTCGTCTTCACCTTCGCGGTCGCGTACGAGCACCTCGGCGAGCCCGAGTACCTCGCGGCCGTCGAGCACGGCGTCGAGTACCTCTGCGACGGCCCCCTGCGGAACCGGGAGAACGGCGCCTACCACTGGGTCGTCAAGGACGGCGCGCCGACGTCGTCGAAGATCTTCACCTACGCGCTCGCGCAGACGCTTCTGGCCTACGCGGCCGCGGTCCGCGTCGGCGTCGCGTCCGCGCGGGCCTACCTCGACGAGACCTGGGACCTCCTCGAGACCCACATGTGGGACGCGACGCACGAACTCTACGCCGAAGAGGCCGACGCGCGCTGGGTCGTCGACCCCTACCGGTCCGAGAGCGGCAACCTGCACACGTGCGAGGCGCTCATCGCCGCCTACGAGGCGACGAAAGAAACGCGCTTCCTCGACCGCGCCGTGCTCGTCGCGGACCGCTGCTGCAACCGCCAGGCGGGGCTCACGTCGGGCCTCGTCTGGGAGCACTTCGACGAAGATTGGAAGCCGAATTTGGACTTCGCGAACGACTCGGAGGCGCTCACGATCTTCCGGCCCTGGGGCTTCCAGCCGGGCCACCAGGTCGAGTGGGCCCGCTTCCTCTTGACCCTGCAGAAGTACGCGCCGAACATCTGGTTCGTGCCCAAGGCCCGCTACCTCTTCGACGTCGCGACGAAGCACGCGTGGGACGACGCGGACGGCGGGCTCTGCTACTCCATCGACCTCGACGGCGCGGTCTGCAACCACGACAAGATCTTCTGGGTCCAGTGCGAGTCCATCGGCACGGCGGCCATGCTCGCCGAGGCCACGGGCGACGACGCCTACTGGGCCTACTACGACAAGCTCTGGGCCTACTCGTGGGACAAGTTCGTCGACCACGCGCACGGCTCCTGGCACCGCCGCATGTCGCGCGACCACGTCAAGCACTTCCCGGAGAAGACGAAGCTGAGCCTCTGCGTCGACCCGGACTTCCATATTCTTGGCGCTTTTGCTGGCGCCATCATGGCCATGGGGCCGTGAGCCCCCTCCTTCGCGCGCGCCGCGACCAAGTTCCCCCGCCGAGCGCCGCCGCCCCTTTAACTTGTCCGTGCCCCCCCTTTTTTAGTCGACCTCCTGGGCCGGCGGCGGCCGCGGGCGCCGCAGCTCGCGCGCGGCGTCTTGGCGCGGGTCCGGGTTCGGCGGGATGCCGCTGTCCTCGGACGCGGCCGTCGACGAGGCGTGGTAGACGAGGACGCCGGCCTTGGGCGGCACGTCCATGTCGTCGGACCCCTCGCGGATCCTCCGATCGACGAGGTCGACGTGCTCCGTGAGGCCCTGGCCGAGCATGACGGCGACGACGTCGAAGCCGTAGGAGTCGACCTCGTGGACGAAGTTGGCGATGCGCGTCGGCGCGTGCTCGAGCGCCATCGCCGACGCGGTGCCGTTGGGCGGCCGCTCCGCGAGGTCCGCGTGCTCCGCGTCGACGAGGACCCAGTCGACGCACTGCACGCAGAAGTCCCGCGGCCAGCCGTAGCAGAGCGAGAGCATGAGGCACTGGCCGCCCTGGAAGGGCACGAGCGACGGCCGCGCCTCGCATTTGCGAAATCCGCCGCCGGCCCGGAGCTCCTCGAGGCACGCGTCGAACCGGACGGGCCCGTAGATGAACGACGCGCGCTCGAAGCTCAGCCAGCCGGCGGCGATGAGCGCGAGCGACTCCGCCGGGTACGCGTCCTTGGCCCGGTCGTAGATCGCCAGCTCCTCGTCCTTTTCCCGCACCTCGGCGACGCGGGAGAGCTTCAGGAGCGCGGCGCGCTCGCGCCGGTGGCCCTTGACGTAGCCCGGGTCCGCGTCCGTCGCGCGCCGCGCGTCCGTGAGCGCCTCCTCGAAATTTCCGTCGAGGAGCCACGCGGCCGACCGGTTCGCGCAGCAGATGGCGAGGCCCCGGTTCGGCGCGCGCGTTTTGACCCGCGTGTCCCCCAGCGTCATCGTGCGGTCGTGCGTGGGCGCGAGGAGGAACTGCAGCACGAGCTGGTAGAGGTCCTTGCACTCGGCAAAGCGCCGCGCCGCCGACGCCGCGGGCCGCGCGGCGAGCGCGCGCTGGAACGCCTTCGTGGCCCCGTTCTTGAGCGGGCTCCTCGCGAGCGTCGCGCCCCGCTCGTAGTGCGCGCGCGCGCGCGCGTAGTCCTTGGCCTCGAAGCACGCGTTGCCCTTCTCCTTGTCCGGGACCCAGTCGTCGAGCGCCGTGGCGGCGAGGTGGTCCGAGACGCTGAAGCGCTTCCAGGCCGTCATGTAGTGAGGGCCCCCGAAGACGCGCGCGTCGATGCCGTCGAAGAGGCGGTTCATCATCGCTTCCGCGAGCTCGTCCATCACGCCTGCGCGCAGCTTGGAAGGCGAGCAAGGCAGGCGTTAAGGCAGGCAAGGCAGGGAGAAGGCTAGCAAGTCCACTCCATCGCGATCGCCCGGGGCAGCGTCGGTTCAACAGGCTCAACACCCGCTACGAGCAGTCGCGGATCCGGCTTCGAGCTTGTCGATCCATCGACTCAACAAGGTGATTATGGCCTCTTCCACGGCGGCTGGGTGTCCGATCGATCGTTTGCAATGCTCTCGCGGGTACGGGAGCGCGCCGGTGCACGGGCCGGCGCAGCCAGTGCCGCTGGACGCCGCATCGGCGCTCCCGAACGCCCGCGCGCAGCGCTGCAGCGAAAAATCGATCCAGCCGGACCGAATTCCTGCCACTCCCCCCTGCCGCCCTCGGAGACCCCCGTCCCCATCCCCCCACGTCATGGACTCACCCGCGCCGCCTCCGTAGGACCACGATGCAGAAACTCGTCCTCGCGCTCGCGCTCTCGGGCGCCCGGGCGTTCGTCGCGCCCGCCGCGCCCGCCGCGGGCGTGGCCCTTTCCGAGACGAAGGCGGACCTCGAGGCGCTCCAGAAGGCGCTGCCCGGCCCGCCGAACTCCTACTGGGACCCGCTGGCCCTCGGCTCGGCGACGTTCGACTGGGGCCCGCAGGGCGAGGAGGCGACGGTCGGCTGGCTCCGCCACTCGGAGATCAAGCACGGCCGCGTGGCCATGGCCGCCTTCGTGGGCTTCATCGCCCAGTGCACGCCCCTGGTCTCCGGCGAGCACAAGTACCTGCCCTACAAGGGCTACGTCGCGGGCTGCACGCCGCAGGAGCAGTGGGACAACATCCCGCTCTACGGCAAGCTCCAGATCTTCGGCCTCATCGGCATGCTCGAGTCCTACGGCGAGGGCGCCGGCGCGCCCGACGGCTACGTCCACTACATGAAGGGCGGCAAGCCCGGCTACTACCCGCCCATCGCGGGCCGCGCGGGCTGGGGCCAGGTCACGCTCGACCTCTGGGACCCCTTCAAGCTCCCCGGCGGGCCGAGCTCCCAGTCGGCCGAGGCCAAGGCGCGGGGCCTCAAGTCCGAGCTCCTCAACGGCCGGGCCGCCATGGCCGGCATCTTCGGCCTCATCTCCGCGTCCAAGGTCCCGGGCTCCGTCCCGTTCCTCGCGAACATCGAGGGCTTCCCGAAGTACACCGGCGACGTCATGGTGCCCTTCTCCAACGACTTCTCCCTCTTCTAGGGCGGCCGGCCGAACAAGGCGGGCACCGAGAGCGCCGCGCGGGGGCGCGCGCGGGCGGCTCCCCGCCTTCCGTAAGGTCATCCGACTCGAACGCGGCGGCGCGCGCGGGCGGCGAGCTAGAGCGCTCCCTGTCTTCACTAAGGTCAGCCGACTCGGACTCGAGAACAAGTTACTTGGGCTTGAGCAGATTCCGCATGATCTCGACGTCGCGGAGGTCCGCGTGGACGACGTCGACGAGCTTCGCCAGCCCCGCGTGCTGGGCCTCGAGCGCCGCCATGACCGCGGCCTTGTCGTCCTCGGCCACCCGGGCCTTGGCGTCCGCGCGCGCGTCCGCGTCGAGCCGCGCGGCGTCGCGCTTGAGCGCCTCGAGGTGCCGCGCGGGCTTCGCGGCCTCCTGCTCCAGGCGCCGGAGCCGCGCGGCGAGCCGCCGCTCCTCGCCGTGCACGGGCACGTTCTCGCGCTTGACGACCTCGACCTTCTTCGCCACGCGGAGCAGCCGCAGACCCAAAGCCGCGTTGCGGCTCCGGAGCTCCTCGCCGAGCGCGTCGTTGAGCTTCGCCGCGCGCACCAGCAGCTCCGCCTTGTGGCCGATCTTGGCCGCGAAGGCGCCGTTGCGCTCCACGGCCGCCTGGGCGCCGGCGACGCGCGCGGCCAGGGCCTCGAAGCCCACCAAGGCCGCGGGCACGCACCGATCCGGGTCCGGGTTCTCGCGCGCGAATTTCGCCCAGAGCTCGGGGCTCACGTGCGGCGGCCGCGCGTGCTGCAGCGCCGCGGCCGACGCGGCGCCGTCGGCCATGTCGTAGACGACGGTGACGAGCCGCGCGTCCGGGTTCGGCTGGCCGTTCGGGAGCCGCTCGGCGATGGCCGTCGCGAGGTCGTGCACCGCGCGGTCCGCGCCCAGATCGCGGGGCCGCGGGCCGCTCGGCGCCGTGAGGCCGCCGGGCGGCGCCGCGGCGGGCGCGCCCCCGAGCGTCGCCGCGGCGCCGGCGCAGCGCTCGCCGCCGGCGCGCCGAAGAGGCCGCCCGCCGCGGGCGCCGGCGCCGCCGCGCCGAACGCCGGCGCCGCGGCCGGCGCCGCGCCGAAGAGGCCGCCCGCCGCCGGCGCAGCGCCAAAGCTCGGCGCCGCCGCCGGCGCCGCGGCGCCAAAGCTCGGCGCGCTCGCCGCCGGCGCGCCGAAGAGGCCACCCGCCGGCGCAGGGGCGGCGGCACCGAAGCTGAAGGCCATGGCGCTCTGCGCGCGGCAGGCGACGGCTCGAGCGTCAAAGGCGTCGGCTCGAGCCCTCGAGTTGCCGAGTGCCCGCACCACCCGTACCCCGGTCGCCGGTCGACCGAGGCCTGTCGCGTCGCGCCGCGGCGCCCTGCGACGCCTCCGACGCGTAGGCCTACCCGTACGTCGCCACCGTAGGAGGCTCCTCCGGCCTCGCCGTCGTCCGGACATGTAAAAAAACCGGAATTACGCATCGCGCAAAAAAGGCAGGCAAGGGGAGGAAAAAAAACTCAAAAAGGGAGCGCCGCGCCCTTGGGCATGCCCAGCGCGACCCAGTCGTCGTACCACGCGGTGATGTGGTAGTGGCGCTCGCGCTCGGCGTCCGTGCGGGCGTTGTTGCCCGCGAGGTTGAACTGCTCGAGGTTCGCGCCGTTCTTCGCGAGCGCCATGACCGTGTGGAGCTGGCCGTGGCTCGCGGCCCAGCCGTGCGCCTGCGAGTTGAACCACAGCGGGTTCATCGCGTTGGGGTCGCAGGGCGCGCAGGGGACGAACTTGCAGGGGAGCGCCGTGAGCGCGTCGACGGCGCTCGCGCAGCCGCACGTCGCCAGGGCCTGGAGCGGGCAGAGGACCATGCAGGGCGCGCAGGCGCAGACGACGCCGCCGACGTCCTGGTCGCCGCGGGGCCCGCCGTTGGCGTAGTGGGCCGGGTCGAAGATGGTCTCGCGCGTCGCGGGCCGCCGCGCGATGCGCTGCGCCGCGGGCGCGCCCTCGCGCCGCGACGTGTAGCCGTGGCTCCAGAGGATGTCGCCGCCGGGCGCCACGCTCGCCCGCACGGTGCCGACGAGCTGGGTCCCCTCGACGGCGTAGGACTCCATGGGCGCGCCCCCGCGGTAGAACGTGACGCGGCCGCCGGCCTCGCGCGCCTCGAAGCGGTCGACGACGTTCGCCGCGTCGCCGCCCGTCGCGAAGGAGAACCAGGCCCCGTCCAATTCGCCGCCGCCGCCGGACGTCGCGTAGAGCGCGTAGGCGTTCCACGTCGGCCGGCCGTAGGTCGTGTTGTTCGCGTCGTCGCCCCAAGGGGGGTACTGGTGGCAGTCGGCGACGTGCGACTTGCCCGGGTGGTGGTGGCGGTCGCCGATCTGGACCCAGTCCCGCCCCGCGACGGCGCACCACTGGTCGTCGCCCGGGCAGAGCGCCTTGCCGCCCATGCGCCGCCGCGCCTCCGCGAGCGTCGGGAGCCGGCCGCCGCGCGCGCGCGCGTGCTTCTCCGACGCCGCGTAGGTCAGCCCGCCGACGCGCTCGTGGACGACGGGCGCCGGCGCCGCCGCCGCGCGCTCGAGCAGCTCGGCCAGCTTCGCGTGGCCGCCGCCGCGCGCGAGGTCCAAGGGCGTCCCCGCGCCGCCGCGGCCGCGGGGGTTCGACGTCGCGCGGAGGGGCGCGCCGAGCTCGACCAACGCCGCCGCCATGTCGTAGCGGCCGTGGAAGGCCGCCTGGTGCAGCGGCGTGTGGTGCCAGGGGCGGCCGTTCGTCGACGACAGGTCCGCGCCCGCGGCGACGAGGGACCGCGCGCGCGCCACGTCGTCGGAGTTCCGCGCGACGTCGTTGAGGTCCCGGTTCAGGTGGGACGCGTCGCGCGGCGCGACGGCGCCGCGCTCGACGATGGACCAGGACCGCATGAAGCCGTAGGACGCCGCGACGTTCTCGAACGCGTCGCCGCGCCGCGCGAACTCCGCGTAGTTCCCCTCCTGCGCGCCCCGCCAGTCCATGCGGAGCACGAGGCGATCGAGGTCGCGGCGCACGGTCCAGGCCCCGTGGCAGCCGTCGCGCTCCGTCGTGAACGTGCCGTCGCCGTCGAAGCGCCACGGGTTCTTCGCGTAGGCCTCGCCGCTCCACGAGCCGGCGTCCTTGCCGCCGCTCCAGGCCTTCGACGGGAGCTCGCGCACGAGGGCCGCCAGGTCGTCGCCGTCGAAGGCCTTGCCCTCGACGGCGACGGCCGACGCCGTCGCGGCGGCGGCCGTCCCGTCCAGGACCGCGCGGCACCGCGCGGCCCGGTCCACGAGGGGGCCGCTCCCGGGGACGCCGAGCTGGGCGCAGGCGGCGTCGACGACCTCGACCACGTTCCCGCTCAGGTTGAGCTGCCGCCGGAACAGGTCCGCCATGTCCGCGAGGGACGACGACGCCACGGGCTCGGCGCCGATCACGTAGCCCTGGATGACGACGCCGTCGTCCACGGCCGTCGCCGTCGCCGGCGTCTCCCCCTCGACGGCATCGTCCGGCACGACCACGCTCGCGCCGTGCATGTTTGGCATCATGTACGCGGGGGGCGGCGGGAGATGGCGGTGGGCCGCCCCGGGGCCGTGGGAGATGGCGGTGGGCAGCGTCGTCGAACGCAGGAAGCACACGGGAAGTCCATTGTGGGGGGTGGTGTTGAAGAACTGAGGTGTGACGCTGGAGTTGTCCTTTTCATCAAAACACGTGTTTTAGCTTGCGCCCCTCCTCGCGCTTGGAGCTGATGGCGCGCTGGAGGCTCCCCGTGCGGTGGACGAGCGCGTCGAGCCGCGCGCGCGTGTCGGCGATGTCGCGGTCCCGCTGGGCCTTGAACGCGTCGTCGACGCCGTGGGACGCCTGGCGCGCCTTCGCCTCCGTGAGCCCCCGGAGCCGCGCCTCGAGGGCGGCGACGACCTCGCCGCCCGCGGCGTGGGCTTGCCGCAGCTCCGCTCCGTCGCGCTTCCCGTCGTCGCTCGCGGCCCAGCGCGGCGCGCCGACGGCCGCGGCCGCCGCGCCGCCGGCCGCGACGGCGCCGCGGACGCGGCCCGCGTCGACGCGGCGGCGCGTCACGCGGTTCACGGCGTCGAAGACGGTCCGGTTGTCCCCCCGCGCGTCCGCCTCGACGGCGCGGTCGTAGGCCCTGCGGCTCCGCTTCTCGCCGCGGGACCGGCGCTTGAGGACGGGCGCCTCGGGCGGCGGCGCGACGCCGAGGCCCGGGAACTCGCCCTCGGGGCCGCGCCGCACGGGCGGCGTCGGCAGCACGTCGACGCGGCCCTGGCCGCGCCGGCCGAGGCCCTCGCCGCGGCGGTAGCCCATCTTCGCCATGAGCTTGGACGCGATGCCGCGCTCGTGCGCCTCCCAGCCGCCGACGCGCGCGCCCAGCCGCTCGGCGAAGGCCCGGGCCGCCGCCTCGGCCTC
>NW_008705599.1:199271-201960 GCF_000186865.1 Aureococcus anophagefferens
GCCGTCGCTGCCGCCGCTGCCGCCGCCGTCGCCCGTCGCGTCGCCGAACGACGCGTCGCCCGTCGCGTCGTCGTCCGGCGCGGCGTCGTCCGCGGCGTCGTCGTCGTCCTTCGCGGCGGCGTCGTCCGGCGCGATAGACGGCGCGGCATCGTGCAATGGCGCGGCATCGTCCGACGGCGCGGCGTCGTCCGACGGCGCGGCGGGCGCCGCGGCGACGTGCGGGACCGCCGCGGCCGCCGCCGCCGCGGCGACGTATCGCGCGGAGATCGCGCGGCCGTCGAAGCGCGTGCCGTCCATCGCAGTCGCGCAGCGCATCGCGGACTCGGTCGCGTCGAAGTAGACCTTGACGGTCCCGGCCACGGCTTCGGCATCGAGCACGCGCCCAAATTTCGACATCTCAAATCCGACCTCCTCCTCCAGCGCGTCGGCGTCGGCGGCGCTCAGCGCGACGGCGAAATCATAGATGTTGTGCAGCAATACTGTTGGTGGCCGCGTGCGCCGGCAAAACGCGCGCACGTCTTCGGCGGCCATCACCAGCGCTCAGCGCAATCCTACACCCCATGCTCCCGCATCATCTCTGCAACCTGGGTTCAACATACGACCACGGGACGCCAAAAAAAATCGTGAGCGAATTAGAGCGGAAGCGACGGTCGAAGCGGGCGGTGCCAGGAGACTAGGCGCCGGGGATGTAGTCGAACTGGTGGATGCCGATGAGGCCCGTGGCGACGAGACTGCCCGCGACGTTGCCGAGGACCGAGAGCACGCCGAAGAGCACGGGCAGGTCCTCGTGGTGCACCTTGGCGTAGCAGGGCTGGATGAGCCGCGGGATGACGTTGCGCGCGTAGGGCCCGAGGAAGCGGAGGATGACGAGGTCCACGAGCACGCCCCGCTCGGAGAGCCGCGGGAGCACGTCGCTCGCGCGCCACGACGTGAACAGCAGGAGCCCGAACCAGCCCGTGTAGACGAGCGTCGGGACCCAGAGCGTGTAGGCGAGCTTCGCCCCGTCCAACGGCACGCGGCTCGCCGCCGCGCAGCCGACGAACTGGGCGAAGAGGCTCAGCTCGTTGCTCCACATCTCGCAGCCCTGGACGTCGGGATGCGCCGACGCGTTGGCACAGGCGTAAGGGTAGACGGAGTCGCCCATGCCCCAGTCCGCGAACTGGGACCAGAAGACGACGGCGCCGAGCTTCCAGGTCAGCGGGTCCCGCAGGTAGGGCGCGCGCCACCAGCCCGGCGGCGGCGGCGGCTCGGGGTCGTCCGCGGGCTTGTCCTCGTCGATGGGCGCCAGCGGCCGCCGCTGCTCCGCGCCCCCCTCCGGCAGCAACGGCGTCAGGGTCACGAGCTCCGTCGCCGCGCCGTGGGGCGTCGCCGGCGGCGCGAGGCGGCCCGCGCCCGTCCGCTCTATACACATGAACGCGACGAGCGACGCGGCGACGACCGGCGGCCCCGTCGCCAGCAGGTAGACGCTGAGCCCGAAGCGCGGCGACGCCGCGCCGGGCCGCTGGTAGAGCGCGACCATGGCCGCGAGCACGCTCGTGAACGCGTCGCCCGTCCAGAACGCGCCGACGAGCGCGTTCTCGAAGCCCCCGACGAGGTAGGGCACGCACACAAACTGCGACAGGTAGCCGCAGCTGCCCCCGAGGAACTGGGCCAGCGCCAGCGCCGGCACGCCGAAGATGGGCGACCCGGGCACGGCCACGCAGAGCAGCGCGACGCACGCGCCGTGCGTCGACAGCAGCACGAGCACGAGCCCGACGCGGCTCCGCCGGCTCGCGCGCCAGCCGACGCCGAGCGCGACGAGGAACGCCGCCGCGGGCACCGTGCCGCAGTTGTAGCCCAGCTCCAGCCGGTTCGACAGCTCGAGGCCCGAGAAGTGGCGCTGGTAGAGCGGCACCTCCATGAAGGCGAGCACCGTGCCGAACCACGACGCCCCGCCGCCAAAGGCCGCGAAGAGCGCGTAGAGCTTCAGGTCGCGCCATCGGTCGCCCTCGGCCGGCGGCGACCGCGTCATTGCCATGGGTGCGACCAGTTAGGCTGGTGAGGCCACCACTACTGCCTGCGCATCATCATAGCCGGGGTATTACTCTGAGTTTGTCCCCTGTTGAAGCGCACAGGGCGGCAAAAGCCGTCGTTGCATGGGCTTTTCTTCGCGGCGCTCGCGATGGCGTCTGAGCGTTATGCGCCGGGATCGGCACTGGGGAGGTGCCTCCGCAGCGTCGGGGATGCCTTCGTTCGGGCGTCGACCTGCTATGACGCGGATCCTTAGTGGGTTCCGACGGCAGCGACCATGCGGAAGCCGTCGAACCCGACGTCGGTTGGCTCGAGGTCCCGAGGGGCAGCCCGAGGCGCCTGGGGTGGGGCCTCGCCGCCGGACATGGTCTGGACCCGACCCTATCATGGTATGGAACGGATCAAGACCATGTCCGGCGGCAGGGGCAGCCCCAGACACCCCACGGCCACCGTCGGGACGAAACGCCTCCGGAGCTCGGCTCGGTGGACTCGACGATTTCGCCCCCCCCCGAGGAACCTGCCGCGCTGGACGCGACGGGGTTGATGACGAACGATCTCCGCTGCTGCGATGGCTCGAAAACTATGCTAGAGGGGTCGCGAGGGGGCAGCGCGTCCCTTCCCACCCACTCTACCTCCCCGTTCCAGTCGCCACGCGGTCGTATGAGCGTCGCGTCTTCGC
>NW_008705599.1:202010-224581 GCF_000186865.1 Aureococcus anophagefferens
TTTTTGTCTCGGAAGTTCCTCGTTCGCGCGTCGCGCGGCCGCGCGCGCGCCCGACGGCGGCCGCTCGTCGGGGCCCGGCGGCTCGCGGCCGCGACGATAGGGCGGGCCGACGAGCGAGCGAACGGCGCGCCGGTCGCGTCGCGCGGTCGCGCGCGGTCGCGCGCTGTTGGTCATTGTTGACCTTCACTTGCACAGGCAGCCAAATTGGCTCGTCGGTTTCAGGCGGAATGGCGCCGCGTCGAGGAGATGGTCGCGCTGACCGAGGTCGACCACGTGCGCCTCTTCGCGAACGGCGAGACCGACCACGGTGTCGACTCGTTGGGCCCCCACGCCGACTCCATCGTGGCGACGATGAAGTTGTACGAGCGGCTCCGCGAGCAGCACCCGGAGCTGCCGCCGCTGGAGTTCCCGGCCTCCGCGACGAGCGCGCAGAAGCTGGAGCTGTTCAGGGCCTGCGTCGCCGACGGCACCTACGGCGTGGAGCAGTGGCGCTGCGTCTACAGCGACATGGGGTGCCACCTCTACATGTTCGCCGCGCCGGTCGACAAGCTCGGCGACCCGATGCTCCGCGCGCGCGACGGCGGCGTCTTCGCGATGACCGTTCTCGAGGTCGAGCCCGAGTCCCTCTACGCGCTCCCCGCCGTCATGGCGGGGCAGCAGATCGTCGCCGCGCTCCAGCTCGACGACGACACCTTCGTAGCAGTCGTCTTCTTCCACGCGGTCGCCGCGCTGGGCGCGAACCGCGGCGCGCTCGTCGGCTCCAAGCTCATCCTCAGGGGGAAGGCCGAGGAGGAGCACGCCGCCGCCAAGGCGGCGCTCGCCCGCGCCCTCGCGTGCGAGGAGCAGTCGGACTTTGACGTCGCGGCCGCGAACGCGGCCCTCTCCATCGACGACTGCTCGCGCGCGGACTTCGGCGTCGGCGCGGGCCTCGGCGACGCGGCGCTGTCCGTCGACGACGCGGGCTTCGGCGTCGGCGCGGGCCTCGGCGACGCGGCGCTGTCCGTCGACGGCGCGGACTTCGCGGGCCTCGGCGACGCGGCGCTGTCCGTCGACGACGCGGGCTTCGGCGTCGGCGCGGGCCTCGGCGACGCGGCGCTGTCCGTCGACGGCGCGGACTTCGCGGGCCTCGGCGACGCGGCGCTGTCCCTCGACGGCGCGGACTTCGCGGGCCTCGGCGACGCGGCGCTGTCCCTCGACGGCGCGGGCTTCGCGGGCCTCGGCGACGCGGCGCTGTCCGTCGACGACGCGAACTTCGGCGACGACGCGGACCTCGGCGCCGCGGCGCGGTTCCTCGACGCCGCGGCGAGCGGCGACGACTACGCGCTGGAGATGCTCCTCGACGAGGGCGACGCGGACCTCGGCGCCGCGGCCCTGGGCGAGGACGACGCGAACCTGGGCGCCGCGGCCCTGGGCGAGGACGACGCGGCGCAGCTCGTCACGCTGTTGGTCCGGCTTGAAGACGTGTCGAAGCGCGACGACGCGTGGGAGGTGCTCCTCGACGACGACGCGATGGCCCGCCTCGTCGACGGCGTCGACGGCGGCGCGCCGGCGTCGCGCTTCGTCGACGCCGCGCAGCCCCCCGGCGCCGCGCTCGCGGACCGGCGCGCGCACGCGAACGAGCTCGCGCGCGACCGGCTCGCGCGGCTGCCGCCCGCGGCGCGGCAGGTCTACCGCGACTACCAGAACAAGCTCCGGCGCGACCGGCTCGCGGCGCTGCCGCCCGCGGAGCGCCGGCGGCGGCTCGACGACCGGGCCAAGTACGAGCGCGACCGGTTCGCGAAGTGGTTCGCGAAGAAGTCGGCCCGCCGACCGCCGCCGGTGGCTCGACCAGCGGAACAAGCTCGCGCGCGACCGGCTCGCGGAGCAGCTCGCGGCGCTGCCGCCCGCGGTGCTCGCGGACCCCCTGGGCACGCTCTTGGACCAGCGCCGGTCGCCGACCTTCGCCGGCGCTCCGGCGCTCGCCGCGCCGCCGGCCTTCGCCACGCCGGGGGTCCCGCCGTGCCCGCCGCCCCCGCGGGCGCTCGGCCTGCCGCCGTGCCCGCCGCCCCCGCGGGCGCTTCGCCTGCCGCCCCGCGCGCCAGCCGCCGCCGCGCCGGCCTTCGCCGCCGCGCCGTCGCCCGCCGCGGCGCCGGCCTTCGCCGCCGCGCCGCCGCCCGCCGCGCCGCCGCCCGTGGCGCGCGCGGCTCCCGCCGCCACGCCCGTCGCGATGCCGGGCAGCGAGTCGCGGCCAAGGAAACGGCGCAAACCACTGGGCCCGCGGCGCCCGTGGCTTCCCGACGAGGACGAACGCGTCCGGCAACTCGTCGAGGCCCGCGGACCGAAGCTCTGGGCAAAGATGGCCGTCGAGTTCAACGAGACGCTGGCCAAGGAGGACCGGCGGACCCAGTCGCAGATCCGCACTCGCTGGCGCGATCACCTCGACCCGAGCGTCAACCGGGACCCCTTTACCGACCGCGAGATCGAGATCATCCGCGACGCGCAGCGCCGAATGCCCAACGAGTGGGTCTTGATCGCGGCGCTGCTCCCCGGGCGCATAGACACCCAGGTCAGCGACTACTGGTACCAGACGATCAGGAAGCTGGCGCGACGCGCGCCTAAGTAGTATCGCGCCCCGCACCGCCGCCTACCTGCCGCGCGTCGGTCGGGCGCCACCACGTCATCACGTCGGTCGCTTTCCGCATCGTCGAGTCGTGGATAATTAGGGTGCCGCCGGGGCTTCGGTGCGGTCGGGTCGCGATGCCGCGGGCCCGCTCACTGGCGCGTGGACGCGAGCTCGGCCTTGAGCTCGGCCATGTCCGCGTCGACCATCTCCGTGGCGAGCTTCTTGAAGGTGATCTTGGGCTTCCAGCCGAGGTCGCGGCGCGCCTTGGCGGCGTCGCCGACGAGGAGGTCGACCTCCGTCGGGCGGTAGTACTTGGGGTCGACCTTGACGAGCTCGTGGCTCTCGTCGGCCGCGTCGACGCCGACCTCCTCCGCGGTGCCCGGCTCGCCGGTCCACTTGACCTTGATGCCGACGTGCTCGAAGCTCACCTCGACGAACTCGCGGACGCTGTGGCACTCGCCCGTCGCGAGGACGTAGTCGTCGGGCACGTCGCGCTGGACCATGAGCCACATGCCCTCGACGTAGTCGCGCGCGTGGCCCCAGTCGCGCTTCGCGTCGAGGTTGCCGAGGTAGAGCGTCTTCTGCTGCTGGGCCTTGATGCGGACGACGGCGCGCGTGATCTTGCGCGTGACGAACGTCGGGCCGCGCCGCGGCGACTCGTGGTTGAAGAGGATGCCGTTCGTGAGGTGCATGCCGTAGGCCTCGCGGTAGTTGACCAGCATCCAGTAGGCGTACTGCTTCGCGACGCCGTAGGGCGACCGCGGGTAGAAGGGCGTCGTCTCCGTCTGCGGGATCGCCTGCACCTTGCCGTAGAGCTCCGAGGTGGACGCCTGGTAGAGGCGGCAGCTCTTCTCGAGGCCCGCGGAGCGCACGGCGTTGAGGAGCCGCAGCGTGCCGATGCCGTCGGCCTCCGCCGTGTACTCGCTCATCTCGAAGGACACCTTGACGTGCGACATCGCGCCCAGATTGTAGATCTCGTCGGGCTTGACCTCGCTGATGATGTGGAAGAGGTTGCTGCTGTCCGTCAGGTCCCCGTAGTGGAGGAAGAGCCGCACGTCGTCGGCGTGCATGTCCTTGTAGATGTGCTCGATGCGGCCCGTGTTGAACGACGACGACCGCCGGATGATGCCGTGGACGACGTAGCCTTTCTCGAGCAGGAACTCGGTCAGATAGGAGCCGTCCTGGCCCGTGACGCCCGTCACGAGCGCGACCTTCGGCTGCGCGCCCTTCTTCGCCTTCTTTGCGACGTGGGCGGCCATGGCTCACAGTGTTGGCAGCCCGACGTGTTGGTGGCTGCGCAAAAAATATTATGGCCGCCCACGCACCGGCAGCTCGCAAATGGGAGCAAAGTTGCAGTTTGCCATGCTGCCCGATTGCCGGCCCGACTCGACGCCGCTCAACGATGATGGCTGCAGCTCGAAGATAGCACGCGATGGGTGCGGGCGCTTCGAGCGCGGCGGCGCCCGCCTGGACCGAGCAAGCGCCGGACAACTTCGAGCATTGCGGCATGCCGAGCGACGGCAGCCTGGGCTGCGGGCTGCGCGTCCGGCGCAAGCGCTGGCCCCGGGCCGTCTACTGCCTCTACGCGTTCCGCGAGGACGACGGCCGCGAGGTCGCAGCGCTGCGCGCGAGCGCCGGCCACCCGTTCGTCGTCGCGCTGCGCCACTCCTTCGTCGCCGGCGGCCACACGTACGCCGTCTTGGAACATCACGGCGCGGACGGCGGACTCTGGGAGCACCTGCGGCACCAGGGCCCGCTCGAGGAGCGGCGCGCGGCGCTCTACGCCGCGGAGATCGCGAGCGCCCTGGACCACGTCCACGCGCGCGGCTTCGTGCTCCGCGGCCTCTGCCCCGAGGCCGTGTCCCTCGACGTGTTAGGCCACGCGAAGCTGTCGTCGTTCCAGCTCGCGGCGCCCGTCGACGGCGAGTCCCGGTCGCGGGCCGTCGGCGTGCCCGAGTACCGCGCGCCGGAGATGGTCCGCCAGCTGCCCTACGGCGTCGGCGTCGACCGGTGGGCGCTGGGGGTGTTAGTGTTCGAGATGCTCGCGGGACACGCGCCGTTCCTCGGCGGCAGCCGCGAGGAGCTCGAGACGCTGATCCTCAAGGGGGTCGTGGATTACGAGGACATGACGGCGACGAGGCGGCAGCGGGTCTCCGGGGACGCGCGGGACCTCGTCGCGGCGCTGACGCGCCTGGAACCCGCGGCCCGGCCGGCGCTCCGCGACCTCGCGCGCTTCCGCTTCTTCGGCGGGCTCGACTGGGACGCGCTCCCGTCGCGGCCCATCGTCGACGACGTGCACCTCTCCGACGCCGCGAGCCTCGAGGCCGTCCGGCGGCTCGGGCGGCCGGCGGAGGAGACCTGGCTCCCCGACGACGTCCTCGGCCACGTCGCGTCGTTCCTGCGCCTCGGGCCCGCGCGGCCCGCGCTCCGCGACGAGGAGTGGGCGGCGCTGCGCGAGGACGACGTCCGCCGGTTCCGGCTCGACCGGCGCGCGCCGCTCGGTCTGAGCCCGCGGGAGCCGGAGTAACGCGTCGGTTGTGGATGCTTACTGCTTGGCGCGGAGGACGCCCGGGAAGTGGCGCGACAGTTCCCAGCGGATGAGGGGGGGCAGCGGCGTCGCGAAGTCGCGCGGCTTCGACGCCGACGGCGGCGGCGAGTGCGCGTCCTCCGGCGGCGGCTTGGCCGGCGAGGGCAGCGCGACCAGCGGCGGCGGGGCCAGCGGCGGCAGCGGCAGCGTCGGCGGCGACGGGAGCCGCGCGGCGGGCGGCGGCGGCGGCGCGTAGGGCGGCGGCGGCGGCGCGTAGGGCGGCGGCGGCGGCGGCGCGTAGGGCGGCGGCGGCGGCGCGTAGGGCCGCGGGCGCTTCGCCGGCGGCGGCGGGTCGAGGCTCGGCAGGAGCGCGCGCGCGGGCGGCGCGAAGGTGCCCGGCGCGGCGCCGTGCGTCGGCGGCGACCGCGGGTGGAGCGCGGCGCGCTGCGCCGGGTGGGGCTGGAGCGCGGCGCGCCGCGGCGGCGACGCCGGCGCGATGACCCAGCGCGGCGGCGGGCTGTAGCGGCCCGACGCGCCCTCCGGCCGCGCGTAGCTCTGCCGCGGCGGCGGCACGGGCGCGGCGCGCGGCGCGGCCGGCCCGGGCAGCAGCACGGCGCCCTCGACGAGCGCCGCGGGCGACGCCGCGGGCGGCGCCGCGGGCGACGCCGGCAGGAGCACGGCGCCCTCGACGAGCGCCACGGGCGCGTCCGGGGCCGCCGCGCGCGGCGGCGCGCGGGCGCGGGCGGCGACCTCCGCGACGATGGCGAGCTTGAGCTCCACCGACTCGTGCGACGCCTCGCTCGGCGCCTCGCTCGGCGTCGCCTCCGGCGCGGCCTCCGACGCCTCCGACTCCGGCTCCTCGTCCGGTCGCTCCCCGCCCGGCTCCGGCGCCGACGCCTCCGGCTCCTCCTCCGGCTCCGGCTCCTCCTCCGGCTCCGGCGCCGGCTCCTCGGCGGGCACGTCGAGCGCCGCCTCCTCGGGCGCCGCCTCGGGCGCCGCGTCGAGCGGCTCCTCGACGGGCTCCTCGACGGGCGCCGCCGGCGCCTCGCGCGCGGCGTCGACGCGGCCCTTGAGGTCCGCGACGGCGACGGCCATGCGGCGCACCTCGGAGATGGGCCCCTTGGACAGGGCGACGACGGCGTGGCCCGGCCCCCGGTGCCGGAGGCCGCAGCCCACGCAGAGGAACGGCGTCGCCGCCTCGGAGCCGTCCTCGGCCTCGGCCAGGCACCCGTCGCAGCGGACGTAGTGGCAGGGCAGCTCGACGGCGCAGGCGTCGCAGCGCACGACGAGCGCGCCCGCGGGCTCCGGGCCGACGGAGAGGCGCCGGGACCGGAGCCGCGCGAGCGCCTCGGACTCGGACCGCAGCGTCGCCGCCACGCTCCCCGCGACGACGCCCAGCAGCTCGGGCAGGCCGCGCTTCGCGCGCGCGTCCAACGCGGCGTCGGAGCGCCGCGCCCGCGGGCTCCCCGGCCGCTCCAGCCCCCCCGCGTGGGCCACGAGGTGCCGCGCGACGTCGAGGATCACCGTCCGGATCGCGATCAAGTTCGGCACGCCGATGCGCTCGTTGACCGCCGCGCGGTCCAGCGCGTCGCTGAGCTGCCCCGCGCAGAGCTCCCCGAAGTTCCAGGAGCTGTGCACGGTCACGGAGTCGGCGACGACCCAGTGGAGCGTGCCGCCCTTGAGCACGACGACGTCGCCCGCCCTCTGCAGGCCGACGCGCACGGGCACGCCGTGGCTCCGGAGCCAGTCCGGGTCGGGCCACCAGTTGCCCTCGGCGACGTAGATGTCGACGCCCGCGTGCTCCAACGCCAAGGACCGCACCCGCGCCGCGTGCTCCGGGTCGACCGCGTACCACGTCGAGCTCCCGGGGCCGTGGCAGCAGTTGACGCTCGAGAACCGCAGATTCTCCTCGTGGCCGCCCGTCCAGACGCCGCGCCGCTTGAGGTACATCTGGGGCGCCGTCATGCCGCTCACGCCCTGCCGCGCGAAGCGCAGGCAGTCGCTCGCCGACTGCCAGAGCATCCACGGCGGCAGCGTCCGCCGGAGGTGCGCGAGCTCCGCGTCCATGACGCCGACCATGTCGACGTTCGCCGCGAACTCGATGTGGCCCACCTCGGCCTTGGGCTTCTCGCCCCGGCCCCGCTTCTTCCTCGGCGTCGCGGCGCGCCGGCCGAACGGCGACGGCTCCGGCGCCGCGGGCTCCGCGGGCACGAGGCCCGAGGCCACGTCGTCGGCCATGAGGTCGATGTAGGGGCCCAGGGCCTTGACCGTGGACCACTGCTTCGGCAGGTTCCAGCCGGGCGCGCTCAGAGGCTTCTGCATGACCATGGCGATCTTCGCGCCCCCGTGGCGCCGCCGGAGCGCCGCGAGGCCCAGGGGGCCCGCGTCGCCGCCCGCGGGCAGCAGGCCCCGCAGGATCACGATGCTCCGGTCCAGCGCCGCGTCCTGGGTCTCCTCCGCGTCGCCGCCGCACGCGACGACGGGGATCTCGAGCAACGCGGCGTCCGAGTCGCCGCGCGCGGCGGGCGCCGCCGCGCGCTTCCGGCTCTTGGGCTTCGGCTTCTCCGGCGCCTCCTTGGCGGGGGACGCCTCGTTGCTGAGCACCTTCTGCTCCCAGGCCGTGTCGCCGCGCGTGCGCGGCTTGAGGCTCATGTCGATCTGCGGAGCCGAAAGCGAAATATCTGGCTTTCTCCGGCGCGTCGAGTTTCGGCGCTGCGGCTTTCGCTGCGCGCGCGCTGAAGTCTGTGGCGCGCGGCGCTACTGCTGAGCCCGCGGCCGCTCCGGTGGCGCGGCGGCTGCCGCGCGCGTTTTCTGAGCGTGCCGCCGATGCCAGAGACCCACGCGAGGAGCCGAATCAGAGAGAGAGCTCTAGAGAGAGCCGCGGTGAGCTCAAATCTCCACCGGCGCCGGTACCGCACGTCGCCGCCGCCGGCCGCGCCCAAAGCCACCAGCGCGTCTCCACGGCTTTTTGCACGGTCGTCAACCACAGCCACACCTTCACAACACATCGCCGCCGTCGACCGCGGCCGCACCATCGCGCTTTGCGCATTTAGTGGCAAAAACGTTCGAACCAATGGAGGAGACCACGAGCCGCCGCGCGCGCCTCGAGCAGGAGCTCGGCCTCCTCCAGCAGGACGTCGCCTCGCTCTGCAGCAAGCTCCAGCGCGCGCCGAACTTCGCCGCCGCCGAGGAGGCCCCGAACGACGTCGTGGCGACGCTCCCGGCGAGCGAGCCGCGGCGCGAGACGAACGCGCTCGGCCGCGTCGCGCGGCTCCAGCGGTCGCTCGACGACATGACGCGGCGCCGCGACGAGGCGCTCTGCGAGGGCGCGCGCCTGCGCGCCGAGGTCGAGCGGCTCAAGACGCGCGGCGACAAGTACGCGCAGCTCAAGGCCGCGCATGCCGCGCTCGAGGAGGACTACGCGAGCCTCCAGTCGTCGCTGGAGGCGTCGGAGCGCATCCGCGTCAAGCAGAAGGACCTGCTGCGCCTCCTCCAGCGCGCCGACGACGACGAGGCCCAGGCCGCGCGCGACGACGCGGCGCGCCGCGACCGCCGCGCCGCGCCGCCGACGCGGTCCGCGTCGCCGCCGCCGCCGCCGCCGCCGCCGCGGTCGCGCCGCGACGACTGCGACGGCGACGACGCGCCGCGCTGGTCCGCGCACTCGTCGCTCGACGCCGCGAGCCGGAGCCTGGCGGACTCGCGGTTCCAGCGGCTGCTGCTAGGCGAGGACCCCTTCCCGGCGGGCGACGACGGCTTCGACGACGACGACGACCCGGACGACGACGCCGACGGCGCGCTCGCCGACGCCGGCGCCGCGCTCCGCGCCGCGCGCGCGACCCTGGGCAGCGCCGCGCGCGCCGCGAAGCGCCGCCCGGCGGGCAAGAGCCCGACGCCGCGCCGCGCGGCCGCGGCGCCGAAGCCCAAGGCCGCCAAGGCCGCCGCCGCCCGGAGCGGGCCGCCGTCCGCGCGCCGCGCGGCCGCGCCCCTCGGCGCCGCCGCGCGCCGCGCGCCCGCGCTGCCGCCGCCGCCGCCCGCGCCGCCGCGCGCGCCGAAGCGCGGCGCGACGCCGCCGGCGAAGCGCGCGCCGCCGTCCGCGCGGCTCACGGCGTCCGCGCGCATCGACCGGGCGCTCGCGACGCCCAAGGGCGGCCCCCCGACGAGCGCGAGGACCGCGCGGTCGTCGGCGCGCGCGCGGTCGCCGGCGCCCAAGTCGACCGCGAAGCGAAAAGCGACGACGCCGAAGCGACGGTGAGCCCCGGGCGGCTTAAGGACCCCGGGAACTGCGCACAGGGATGAATTTATGGCGGAGCGACTGGGGTCGGCGGGCCGCTCTGACAAGCGGGCCGGTGGTCGCCGAGTCGCCGCGCGCGGAGGTCCTGCGTCGTTCGAAGGAGAGGGGGGGCGTGGTGTCCAGCCGCTGCAGCCGCGGGAAGGGGGTATCAACTATTTCTTTGTGCAGCCGGCCGCAGCGGCGCGGGCTCACGACTCGCGGTCCGCGGCGAAGGACTTGGACGGGTCCCACTTGGTCTCCGGGTGGGCGTCGATGAACTCGCTCAGCTTGGCGAAGGCGCGCTCGATCTCGTCGTCGGTCATCTCGTCCGTGTAGGCGCACTCGCCGATGCCGTTGGGGAGCGGCGCGCGGAGGATGCCGTCGCGGTGCACCGTGATCTCGCGGGCCGCGCGCTTGTAGGTCTCCGCCGTGATGCCCTCGATGGAGCAGGGCAGGCCCAGCGCGGCGTAGAGGTCCAGCACGCGGTCCGTGTCCGCGTCGCTCAGCAGGCCCTTGTCGTTCGCGATCATCGTGTTCATGATGCAGTCGATGGCGACGGCCTCGCCGTGGCGGAGCTTGAAGGCCTCCGTCGTCTCGAGCGTGCGCGAGAAGGAGTGGCCAAAGTCCATGGGGCGCAGGAGGCTCTCCTCCCAGAGGTCCGGGCCGATGCACTCGAGCATCGTGTCCACGCTCCGCTTGATGACGTCGTCGGCCACGGGGTCGTCGACGAACTTCTTGTCGATGAGGCGCGCGCCGTGGGCCTCCATGAGGTCGAAGAGCGTGCCGTCGTGGACCAGCGCCGCCTTCATGATCTCGCCGCAGCCCGAGATGACGTCGGGGTAGCTGACAGTGGGAAGAAACGACGTGTCGACGAACGTGTGGCTCGGCGAGAAGAAGTGGCCGACGCCGTTCTTGCGCTTGTAGTTCACCGCGACCTTGATGCCCACGGACGCGTCGACCATGCCCAGCAGCGTCGTCGGCATGCGCGCCCAGGGCACGCCGCGGCGCCACAGCGCGCACGCGAACCCGGCCGTGTCCGTGAGCACGCCCCCGCCGACGGCGAGGATGGGCTCCGCGCGCCGCAGCGGGTCGACGCGGGCGATCTCGTCCAGCATGAAGATCATGTTCTCCATGGACTTCTCGTCCTCGTTGCCCGGCGCGATGATGGGGTCGAGGACCAAATCCACGGACGCGGCCCACGCCTCCATCTTCTCCTTGTAGAGGCCCCAGACCGTCTCGTCGACGATGGTGACGAGGCGCCCCGTCGTCAGCTCCAGCTTCTCCGCGAGGAAGGGGTTCCCCGGCGCGAAGCAGTCCGGCGACTGCCAGATCTGCTGGCGCACGCGGCCGTCGTAGGTCTCCCACTTCGGGCCGCCGTCCTGCCCGACCTGCACGCCCTCGACGGTCCGCGCGAGCCAGGCCCGCGACGGCGCGTCCAGGGGCGACACGAAGAGGCTCGCGACGCCGCCGGCGCCGTCGAAGGCCGCCGCCACGTCCAGCTCCGCGGCGACGGCGCCGGACTCGGCCTTGGCCGTGAGCCGCGCGGACACGGTGCGGTCCTCGCCGACGAGCGTGGTCACGCCCGACCAGTCGAAGCCCGCGGCGTCGCCCTCGAAGAAGAGGCGGCTCAGGCCCCGCTTCACGGCGCCCTGGCCGTCGTAGCGCGTCGTCGTCTCGTGCTCAAACTGTAAAGCGCCGCTGTAGGCGAAGCTCGCGACGACTTCGTCGATGAGCCGCTTGTCGCCGACGGCGGCCTCGCAGGCGCCGACGAAGCCTTCGAAGAGCGACGCCTCGTCGGCGCCGGGGTCCGCGGCGGGGCGCGCGGGCGCCGCGGTTTCTTCGCGGCTCGCGAGCGCCTTGAGAGGCCCGCCCCTAGCCCAGCTCGGGCGCGCGGCCCCGTGCGCCGCGTGGCCGCCGACGCTGGCGACGAGGGCGTTGAGCCGGCCGACGCTCGCGGCGAACACGATGAGGGCCGTAGCATGCACCATGTTGCAGCGCGCGCCAATCGACTTCGAGCGCCCTCCTAGAGATCGCTTTGCGTCCGCGTCACTCGGCATGTCGCTGGCAACATGAGCGTGCACGCTTACTAAAGTGAAGGTGCATCTCTTACCACAAGCCCTCTGCAAGTCAGCACTGCCTTCCTAGCGGCGCGCTGCGTCTCCGCGGCGCACTCGCCCACCGCCCGACCGCCCCCCAGGACACAGCCGCACAAAACACACCCTATTTTTACGTCAGCAGCGCCGCGTCCGCGCTCAGCTCGGAGTCGCACGTGTCCGCGCAGACGCCGTCCGTCTGGAGCGTGTAGAGACCGCCGTTGTTCTCGCGGTTGCACGTGCACACGTTCGCGTCGCGGTCCCGGGACCCCCGGTCGCAGCCGAGGACGTTGAACTCCCAGGCGACGGCGCCCCACTTGCCGCAATAGAAGTGCTGCGAGTACTGGCCGTTCGCGTGGCCCGTGCGCTGGCCGACGTTGACGTCCTTCGCCTCGAGCTCCGTGTCGAAGTAGTGCAGCAGCCCGATGGTGTCGTTGGAGCACGTGCCCGTGCCCTCGTACTGGAAGCCCACGTGCGTGTCCAGGAAGTGGTTCCAGTCCATGCCCCAGCCCCACTCGGAGTTCGTGCCCATGTAGTCGTGGACGTGCTCGACGTACGCGTCCCAGTCGGCGACCGTGTGCTCGAAGGCGTCGCCGCCCGCGAGGCCCGGCGCGGCGCGGTTCTCCACGTAGGTCAGCGACGGCTGGAAGCGGCCGAAGATGTCGCCGAGGTGGCCGCTCACGGACACGCGGCGCGCGACGCAGTCCGCGACGTCCAAATCGACGACCTGGGGCGACAGGGGCGCGGCGACGTCGACCCAGTTCGCCACGGTCTGGGCCGCGTCGCGGGCCGAGACCTGGATGTCGACCAGGACGGGCGGCGCGAAGCCCTTCTCGTCGATCCACGCGGCGTAGAACTCCGACGACGCGTAGTACTCGGCGGCCTTTTCGCGGTAGTAGGCGTCCAGCAGGTCGACGGACCGCGACGGCAGGCGCATGGCCGCCTCGCACTCCGACTCGCCGTACACCGGCCACGCGGCGGCCAGCGCGGCCAGCGTCGCGTCGCCGAGCACGGGCGCGGCGAGCTCGTAGACGCGGCCCGTGACGTGGAATAGGAGGTGCGCGACTTCCACGGTCTCGTCGCCGTCGTGGACGTAGCCCGTCGTGCGCCGGCCGAGCAGCGTGACGTTGCCGCCGTAGGCGACGATGGCATCATAGTGCGCGAGGAAGTTCGCCGACGACGTGTAGAGCTGGACGCGGTTGTGCATGAACGCGTTCCACTGGTTGCCCGCGAGCGCGTCTTCCACGACGCGCTCGAAGAAGTCGACCCACTCGACGAGGGGCACGGGGCCCTCCGTGAGCGCCGGCGCCTCGACGAAGTGGAGCCCCACGTCGTTGGCCACGTTCGCGTACGACTTGACGCCCTCGCAGCCGAGGCAGAAGACCTCCGTCGGGGCGAGCGTCGAGTTGATAAAGGGCACGATGTGCTTGTAGGATCCCGGCGGCGTCGCGATGGTGGCCTTGTAGACCATCCAGTCCCACTGCGTCGCGTTGTAGCTCCGCGTCGCGTTGGTCACCGTCGCGAGCGTCGTCGCGCCGCGTTCCAGGAGACGCGGGCGGAGCCGCAGGGACAGGGCCCCGAGCGTCGCCGCGAGGGCGACGGCGACGAGCGCCGCGGATCGGCGTTTTGGTGGTCTCCTTGTTTCCGAATCCACGAGGGACGCCGCCGCGGCGGGGCTGCCCCCCATCGTGGAAGGCCGGCGTCGTCGAACTCGTCCTATGTCGGCCTCAACGCCAGACGAGGCACCGACGGAGCCGCACCGCTTGAAGCTTGCGGCAGATCGACACCTCGCCTCGCCGTGCACGGAGAGCGCAGCGCCATGGACAAGAAAGCGCTCCACAAGCGCAAAATGGCGGGCCGCAAGGCCGCGCGCGACGAAAAGGAGGCCGAGGACAAGCCGCCGGCGCCCGTGGACGACAGCAGCGACGACGACGAGGGCTACGCGCCGAGCCGCGGCGGCGGCGGCGGCAAGAAGTCCAAGGGCATCAAGTGGAAGTACGTGGCCTTCCTCGCCCTGCTCTTCGGGTCGGCGATCCTGCCCGCGCTCCTCTGGGTCGTCGACAACGTCGGCGGCCTGCTCGGCGCGGGCGCGTCGTCGTCGATCTCGGGCCTCGGCGCCAAGCTCGGCATGTCCGCGACGCCCACGGAGCGCCTCACGTCCTTCTACGAGAAGCACAACCCGGACAAGGTCGACGAGGTCGACGCCTTGATCGCCAAGTACGCGGGCAACTACCCGAAGATGGTCAAGGTGCTCGAGGCCAAGTACGGCGACTACGGCTACTTCATGGGCTGGGAGAACGACGCGTCCTTCACCTCCTTCCTCTCCAAGGAGGGCGCCAAGTGGGCCCAGGCCTCCCAGTTCTACTACCGGCGCTACATGCCCTACAAGGCCCGCATGGCCTTTTACAAAATGTACGAGGCGCTCGACCGCATCTTCGGCCCGTCCATCAACCTCGTCCGCACGATCCTCCTCGACTGGCTCTCGCCGGCCTTCCCGAGCCTCGAGAAGTGGATCGGCAAGCCCCCGGGCTACCGCCCGCCCAAGGCCACGACGGCCCGCCGCCGCGCCGCGTCCAACGCCGCCAAGGGCAAGGCCGGCGCCAACAAGCGCCGGGCGCCCAAGAGCACGCGGACGGCGAAGTAGGTGGGGCTGTGGTGCGTAACGTCCCTCTCGGATGGCTCTATCGGATGGCGAGATGATGGCTCCGCGCGTAGTGCATGCCCCGCAGAATTCATGCCTTGCGTCATGACCGGCGCCGCCTCGCTCCGGATCGCCGGGCTCATGAGCCGGGGTCGCGTCCGAGCGCGCGGGGTCGCCCTCGCGTAAGGTCGCTGGAGGTCGCTCGAGATGGCTCCGGATCGCGCCGGATCGCGCCGGATCGCTCCGGGATCCCGGTGAGGCCTCGACGAGGGGGCCCTGCACAACGGTGCGTGCCAGTGCCGCGGTCCCCGGCCACGTCCCCGGCCCGTGCCCGGGCCGTGCCCGGGGCCCCGTGCCGGGCCCGTGCCGGGCCTCCCCGGCCCGTGCCCGGCCCGTGCCCGGGGCCCGTGCCGAGTGCCGGGCCCGTGCCGGGCCGCGTGGCCCGTGCCCGGCCCGTGCCCGGGGGCCCGTGCCGAGTGCCGTGCCGCGTGCCGGGCCCGTGCCGGGCCGCGTGCCCGGAGCGCATTTACCGTGCCGGAACCCCCGTGCCCGCCGTCCCCGGCCCCCGTCCCGGGGCCGGACCGTCGTGCAGGGGCCCGTTCGACGCGTACGAGCTCCCGTGAGGCTCAGCGCAGGCGCTGGCCTTCGATACCCGGCGCGGCGCTTGAAGGAGGCGACGACAAAGCGAGGTGATGAAGCCCGCGTCAGACCATCAAATTCGCCGGCGAAGAGCGTCGTGAGTGCGTCGTGAGAGCGTCGTGAGAGGCGGAACGCGCGGGGGCAGTGCGGTGGCGGCGCGCGGACGAAAAAACGCGGCCTCCGGGCGTCTCGGTGGCCGCGTTCCGTCCGCGCACCGCGCCGCTGCTCGCCTGCCGCCGCCGACGGGCCCTGGCTCGCGCGGGGACGGAGAGTCGCGCGCCGCCGCCGCGCCGGACGGACCGCCCGACGCGCGACGCTTCCGTAGGTTTTTCGCCATGGCCAAGCTCCTGCTCCTCGTCGCGGGCGTCGCCGCGTTCCAGCCGACGACGGGCCCCGCGCGGCCGGCGACGCAGCTCCAGTGGTCGAAGACGGCCAAGGAGCTCAGGCAGAAGTACCCGAACGCGGGCGCGCAGCCGGTCAAGTACGTGCTCACGAAGAACGCGCCGCCCTACGGCAACGAGGGCGACGTGCTCAAGGTGTCGCGGGGCTTCGCCGTCAACTACCTGACGGCCAAGGAGCTCGGCGTCCCCGCGTCGGCGGAGGTCATCGCGGCCGACGAGGTCAAAAAGGCCGCGGCGGCGGCGGCGGACGCGGCGGCGTACGACGCGGCGGCGGACGTCGCCCAGGGCCTCGCGGGCCTCGACCTGAAGATTGTCCGCGCGCTCGGCGAGGACGGCGACGTCGGCGCCGTCGACGTCGCCGACGTGCTCCAGGTCCTCACGGCCGCGGCGTCCGGCGACGTCTCCAAGGCCAAGGTCAAGGTCCCGGCCATCTCGAGCCACGGCGACTACCCCGTCACCGTCGAGCTCCACAAAAAGCTCAAGATCGAGCTCACGCTCTCCGTCGTCGAGGCGTAGGGCGCCCTCCCGCCGCGCGCGCGCCGACGCCAGGCGCGCGCTTTATCAGTCTCCCGAGAACGAGCCGGCCCCGGGGGCGCGCGGTCGGTCGATTCAGGACGCAACACTGCAGTGCACATTAGCTCCCGAACGTCGTCCCCGGCGGGAAGGCGAGCGACAGGCCCGTCGTGTCCTGCCACTCGCCCTTGAAGTTCACGGAGATGGAGACGCGGTACGTCTCCGACGCTCGCGACGACGCCGCGGACGGTAGTACCTGGTGGACCATCCAGCCCGGGAACAGCACCAAGACCCCCTCGGCCGCGGGCAGCTCCACCGTGCGGTGGAACGGCGCGTCCGGCCGCGCGACGCGGCGCCCGCCGCCGCCGTCGCCGCCGGCGTCGAAGGGCCGCGCGCCGCGCGGGTCGTAGAGCGCGAGGTCCTGGCTCCCCGGCGGCACGGAGACGTAGTAGACGCCGCCGACGAGCGAGTCGTCCGTGTTGTGGGGCTCGTGGACGGAGTCGCCGACGACGTGGACGGAGATCCAGGAGACGCACGTCGCGGCGTCGACCTTTGCCGGATCGCCGCCGTGGGCCGCGAGGAGCTCGCGCGCGGCGCCGCGGGCCGCGGTTTGAACGTCGGCCCAGAGGGGCACGGCCCCCAGCGACGCCGCGACGGCGCCCGTCTTGCGGAGCACGCGCATCTGCCACTCGAAGAGCGCGTGGTTGACGCCCGTCGCCGTCGTGTCCGGCGGCAGGCGCGCCCGCACGGCGTCGTAGGCGCGCGCGGCGGCGGCGTACAGCGCCCGGTTGCCGTCGGCGACGGCCTCCGGCCCGAGCGGCGGCGCTGAGAGGTCCCAGCGGCCGACGAGCGCCGCGAAGGGCGCGACGAACTCGCCCGTCGGCGCCACTTTCGGACGGGCCGCGGCGGGCGTCCTCGCGACGCCGTCGGCCAGGGAGTCGTAGCCCGCGGCGCGGTAGTTGGCGACGAGCTGCTCCGCGGCCCACGGACTCGGGTCGAGATCGTGCGACGCGAGGAGATTGAGCCAGCCGCTGCGGCCGTCGCCGGCCTCGCCGGCGGCCGCCGCCTCGTCGGCGTAGGCGCCTGCCAGCGCGACGCGGTTCTTGGGGCCGACGACGGCGTTCGGCAGCGCGCGCGGCCACAGCGCCGACGCGTTCGCGTGCTCGTCGGCATCATCGCGCGAGAGGATCCGCACGTCGAGGGGGGCGCAGGTCTCCTCGAGCGCTGGTGTAGTAGCCGCGGCTGCGGCCTCCTCGAGCGCTGGTGTAGTAGCTGCGGCTGCGGCCTCCTCGAGCGCTGGTGTAGTAGCTGCAAGCCACAGCAGCCTTCCGAGCATCACTCGATGCAGCCTATGTGCAGCTACCATCGGGCCTTCCGAGCATCACTCGCTGGCATTTCTTGTCTAGCAGCGGCAGCCCTCACCATCGTTTGAGGGCCAGCAACGACGGCTCCCCCGGCTTGCCCCGTCAAGCATCGACGCTGCGCGAGCTCTCGCAAGCCCTCGCCGCGGCACGCGCCGAGCCGTCGCGCGCAGCGCTCCGCACGTGCGCGCAAGCGTCGCGCCGCGAGACGTCGACGCAGGCACCGATCGAAGCCGTAGCGCCATGGCCTTCTCGCGCGCGGGCCACGCGAGCCACGTGGCCCGCCAGCTCACGGACATCGTCAAGCTGCCGCTGCTGAAGAAGGAGCCGACGTCGAAGATCGCCGAGATCTGGCGAAGTTACCACGAGGGGCGCCAGGACGCCGTCGGCCGCGACATCCCCGCGAAGACGGCGCAGGTGCTCGTCGACCGCGCGGGCGCGGCGCCGACGTTCCTCTTCCCCGTGTTCCGCGACGGCGGCCACTTCCTGCTCCTGTCCCAGTTCCAGAACCGGCGCCACTTCCTCTTCACGTTCCTCGAGGACTACAAGAAGAACCCGACCTTCGCGCGGCCCTACGTGACCCTGACGCTCCACGACGACCTCGCGAAGGAGAAGGACATCGTGCTCCTCCGGGGCGACGTCGAGAAGCAGATGCTCAAGGAGGAGGCGGACCACGTCATCGCCCAGGTCGTCGAGTCCTACTGCATCGCGAGCCGCTACAGCAGCGACAGCGGACCGTTGACCTTCAACCAGCGGCCCAACGACTTCGACCTCGACGCGATGCTCAAGCACTACCCGAAGCCGCCGGTGAACATCGAGACGCCCTAGCGGGGCGAAACTAACCTTAAATCCTACTTCCCGTCGGCGCCCTTCCGGAGGAGCGGCCTGCCTTTCCGGAAGCGGCCGTCGTACGTCGCGCCGTCGGCGCCCGTCAGGACCCCGTGCTTGGGCAGGCCCTCCTCGTCGAGGTCGCCGACGAAGACGGCGCCGTCCGCGTAGGTCAACGTGCCCTTGACGGGCCGGTCGTCGACGAAGTCGCCGTCGAGCGTCGCCGCGTCGCCGGACCCGTAGGTCACGACGCCCTTGCCCGACTTCTTGCCCGCGCGGAAGTCGCCGACGTAGACGTCGCCGGTCTTCGACGTGTCCGTGCCTCGCCCGTCGGGCTTGCCGTGTTTCCAGGCGCCGACATAGACCCCCCCGCCGTAGACGCGCTTCGTGCCGTGGCCCTCGATGACGCCGTCGACGTAGGAGCCCTCGAAGACGTTGCCGTTCGCGTATCGCACGACGCCCGGGCCGTGGCGCCTGTCCTTGACGTAGCTCCCCTCGAAGACCGTGCCGTCGGACGACACGTACCTCCCGGCGCCGTGCTTCTCGCCGTGGACGTACGCGCCCACGTAGGCGTCGCCCGCGGCGAAGAGCTTCCGCCCCCCCTCGCCGTGGGGCCGGCCCTCGGCGTCGACGGGGCCCTCGTAGCTGTCGTCGGCGCGCACGAGGCGCCTCAGCCACTTGTAGGACTGGTGGCCGCCCTCGCCCTTCGTCGCGTAGACCGACGCCGCGTGCAGCTGGATCTCGCAGACGTGGCCCCGCGCGGCCTTGGACGCCGTCCAGTTCAGCAACACGTCGACGTAGCCCCCCGCGGGCTTCGCGAAGCGGTTCTTCACGCGGACCACGCCCTTGTTCTTCAGCAGCTGTCCGAAGACGCGGCGGAGCTCCGCGACGCTCCCGCAGACCACGGAGACGCGCGCGACGTCCAGGAGCTGGCCCGCCTTGCCCGCGTACTCGACGACCAGCTTCTCGTGCGCGCGCAGCAGTTTCTTGACGCACCACGACAGCTTCGCGGCTTTGGCGTCCGCGGCGGCGACGGCGGCCGCGCACGCGAACCAGAGCTCGGGCAGCGCCGCGAGCGCGTCCGCGTAGATGAGCGAGACGTCGTCGCTCCGCTGCCTGAGCCGGCGCCGGGGCGTCTTCGCCGCGTAGGCTTTGTCGGAGACGAGCGCGTCGTAGTCGTCGGGCTCGCGCGTCCGCGCGCGCCGCGCCGCGTCCTCGTAGGCCCGGCGCATGAGGTCGCCCTCGCGCGCGAGCCGCGCCTTCATCGCCTCGTCGAACTTGAAGGGCTGGCCAAAGACCTGGGACCCGTAGCGCATACTCCAGTCCGCGTCGGTCTTGGCGATGTCGATGCCCGCCCACGAGCCGTACTTCGCCAAGGCGGCCCTGTGCTTCGCGTGGTACCTGGTCTTGGCGTCGAGCGTCTTGAAGCACATGAGGTTTCCCGCGACGTTGGCGTGGAAATGGGCCGGGTATTCCGAGCCGGCGTGCTCGCAGGGCACGACGGCGCCGCGCGCCGCGAGCTCCGCGAGCACGCCCGCCGGCGGCGCGGCGTGCGCGTCGAACTTGTTCTCGTCGACGCTCGCGCGCTTCCGCTGCGCGGGCGGCGGCGGCTCGGCCTCCTCCTCCGGCGACACCGCGCCGGGCGTCCGTTTGAACCAGGAAGCGCGGCCGTCTGCGGTCTTCGGCGTCGCATCGTCCGCTGGCTTTGCGGTTGGTGCGGGTGAAGCGCGCGACTGGCAGGCGCCCATGCTTCGGGCAGCCTTGGAACGCGAGCTTTAGCAGCGCGCAGCTTTACTGGGTATCTGCGACGGCTAGACAGACCGAACGGAACCAAAGAGCAGTCCTTCACCGTCCAAGGCACCCAGGTGATGTTGCAGCTCTGCGAGCTCGACAAGCTCGAGCTCTCGAGCTCTGCCAGGCCGCCGTCTGCGCGCATCTCGCGCACACACCCCCTTACGATACGCGCATCTCGCGCACGCACCCGCTCACGATGCTCCCGAGACCGCTCCTCTCTCTGATCTCCTTCGTCGTCGACGGCCTCGGCCTCGTCGTCGCGGCGCGGAACGTCTTCGCACCCGGCACGCCGCTGTCCTTCATCCCGGAGGACGACGTCTTCCAGCTGCACTTCGGCGCGGCGACGGACCCGAAGATGGCCTTCGTCTTCCAGCTCTTCGGCTGCTGTCTCGGCGCGGTCTCCGCGGCGAAGCTCGTCGTCGTCTTCGGGCACCGCGAGGGCACGTTCCTGCGGCAGAAGCTGCTCTTCGTCTTCGGCGCGTTCGGCATCGCGCTCGGCAAGGTGGTCTACGGATACGCGGGCCTCGGCTTGTCCGCGACGGGAGGCTTCGCGCTCATGCAGGCCGTCGAGGGCGCCGCCATGGTCGCGGACGCGCTCCGGCCGCGGCCGAGCAAGTCGAAGACGTCGTGATGCGCCGAATGCGTCGCTCCGGCACCAAGGCCGGTCGTCGCAAGCGGTCTCCCTACCGGTCACACCTTCCGCGGCCAGAGCTACGGCGCGGGCGGCCACGCCTTCGGCGGCCACGCCTTCGGGACCTCGAAGCTCCCGCTCGGCCTCGCCGCGGGCCCGGGCCTGCCCGGCTTCCACCCGAAGCCGAGCCGCCCGGAGCCTCCGACCTAGCGAGCGCCCCGCGCGCGCGCGACGCGAAATGACGCGAACCCGCCGACGGCCCGTAACGCGCGCGCGACGACTTAGCCGATCTCGAGGAACGCCTCCGGCTGCGTGTCGTCGCGGTCGCCGTGGGACGCGATAGCGTCCGAGGAGACGGGCACGGCGCGGGGATAGGGGTCGATGGCGAGGCAGAGGAACTGGAGCACGAGCTCGCCGAGCTCGACCTTGCCGTCGACGGAGCGGACGACCTCGTCGTCGTCGTCGTCGTCGTCGTCGAACTCGTCGGCCTCGCCGACGACGACGGGCACGACGAACCGTTCCGCGACGTCGCTGAAGACCGGCGCGCCCGTGGTCACGCAGGCCTGGCGCACGGACGCCGTCACGTTGCCGGTGATCTCGATCGCGCCCGTCTTTTTGGACCGCGCGACGGCCGCGGACGCGGCCAGCGCCAGCACCTCGCTGACGTCGACGCGCGTCGCGATCTTCACGAGCTCCTCGGCCGTCGGCGTGATCGTCGCGCGCGCCGTCGCGAGCACGTCGACGACGCGCGGCAGCTCCGACTCGGGGACGACGATGCCGGCGGCCTTCTTCTTCTTCTTGCCCGACTTGGCCAGCAAGCGCGCGGCGCGCGGCGGCTGCGTCCGAGTGGCGACGAAGGAATCGGTGATCGCGCAGCAGGCTGTAGCGATCAGGAGGTACCGATGAGGCGCCGCCATGCTGCGCGTGAGACAGCAACCACAACTCGGCCACACTGATCGCTCGCCGGTCGACGATGGAGGCCTCCGATCGCGATGGACGTCGTGCGGACGCCGTGGCGCATACGCGTCGGCGCACTTGTCCGTGCCACGTGTGACCTCTGCGCGTGAATTACTCGGCGGTGTCGAGGGCGGCGAGCTCGACGTCGTCGTCGCCTCGCATGTGGGACGCGCGACGGAGGCTGTCTTCGACGCTGTCCGTCGACAGCGACGTCGTGCGATTGCGCACCCAGAGGTTGCTGGGCCGGAACAGGGCGAGGAGGCCGCCCGGCGACGCCCCCGGCGAGCCGTGCTTGCCCGGCCCCCGCCGCGGGGGCGTGCGCGGCGGCGGCGGCGGCGGCGGCCGGGGGTCCTCCTGCGCCCCCTCGTCGAAGACGTCCTCGAAGACGATCTCCGTCTGATTCCGCCCGCCGTCGTCGTCGTCGTCGTCGGAGACTTCCTCGAAGGCCGCCGCGATGTCCAAATCGGCGTCCGCCGGCAGCGCCGCGTCGAGGAAGTCGACGGCCGCGCCGCGGTCCGCAGCGCCCGCGACGCCGCCGCCCGCGACGAGCGCCTCGGCGACGTCCGCGTCCTCCACGGACGGCACGCGCAGCCGGAACCGCGGGTCCTCCGAGTCCTCGGTGTCGGCCCGGGCGCGCCGGGGCGTCTCGAAGGGGGCCGCCCCCGCGGGGAGGAAGAGGGTCAGGTCCTCCGGCGGCGGCGGCGGCGGCGCGGCGGCGACCTTGCGCGGCGGCGCGGCGTCGTCCTTGAAGAGCGCCTTCTTCTTCCCCTCGAGCCCCCCCGCGCCCGTGAGGATCTTGATGCCCACCGTGTCGTCGGCGTACTCCTGCGTGTGGCCCGGCGGCTCCTCGGGCAGCGCGGGCGACGGGTAGTTCTTCGTCGCCATGGGCTCCGGCGACGCGAGGAGGCGGCGGACCTCGGTCGGCGGCGGCGGCGGCGGCGGGTCCTCGACCCAGTGACCCTTGTCGTCGTCCTCGCTGAAGAGGCTCGTCACGCCCACGACCGTGTCGACCTTGGGCGCGCGGCGCCGCCGCGCCGCCGCGGCGCCGTAGCCGACCGCGAGGAGCGCGAGGAGCGCGACGACGACGCCGACGAAGAGCAGGGGCGAGATGGACGCGCTGTCCGCGCCGCCGCCGCCGTCGTCGACGGCGGCGGACGACGCGCCGTCGTCGTCGCGCGCGACGGCCGCCGCGCGCGACCGGTACGACGGCGCCGCCGTCGCCGAGGGGGCGAAGTCGGCCGCGGCGCGCGCGGCCGCCGTCGGCGGCGCCGTCGGCGCGGGCCGCGCGCTGGCGACGGCGCGGGGCCGCGGCGA